>NC_056730.1:676798096-677098096 GCF_019279795.1 Protopterus annectens
CAGGACCACACAGCCCCCCACCATTGGTGACTCAGAGGAGGAACAACCTGAGCCTGCCCCAGTAGGCAGAAGGAGGTGTGCCCAGTATGCCCTGGCCTTGGCAAAGAATTTGATCGAAAGTTTGTTTGTTTGTTTGTTTAATTTAACTGTGGAGGCTGCCCACTAAAGTGTGCTAGCCTGTGTATCTAATTTATCACTGTTTCTGCATTTTCTGTGTGTTTCTACCAAAAAAACAAAAAAACAAAAAAATAATCCTTGTTTTCCCACCTCTCCTCGACTAGTTTAGACCAGTTTACAGGCATTGCTGTATTCTGGGCTGTGGTATAGTTCCTGTGTTGTCCATTACCTTACTTGGATAGAAGGAAGTTTCTTTGCTCACCAGTGGGAGTGGGGAGCCTTGAGCAGCCTACCTGTCCCTGTAGGAAGTGACCTCAGCACAAGAAGCTGTAGTAATTGGTTATTTTGGACCATTTCTAGCTCTTTTGTAGTTCACTGTTTAAAATCCGCCTCTGGACATTTTTTTCTGGCTATACTGCTCAGACAAGCTCCTTGTGGTTCTGCAGAGTGGTCCTAGCAGCAGGGAACTCAGAAAAGCGACTACTTTCTGGATTTAAGTATCTTTGCTTTTTTCACTTGGAATAGCTTCTGTAGCTTACCCTGAACTAGCTTGAACTGTTTTTTTAACTGTTTGCTGCATTATTTTAAAATCTGCACTTAAAGTTACATTTTAGTCGAATTTGATCGAAAGTTTGTTTGTTTGTTTGTTTAATTTAACTGTGGAGGCTGCCCACTAAAGTGTGCTAGCCTGTGTAACTAATTTATCACTGTTTCTGCATTTTCTGTGTGTTTCTACCAAAAAAACAAAAAAAAACAAAAAAATAATCCTTGTTTTCCACATCTCCTCGACTAGTTTAGACCAGTTTACAGGCATTGCTGTATTCTGGGCTGTGGTGTAGTTCCTGTGTTGTCCATTACCTTACTTGGATAGAAGGAAGTTTCTTTGCTCACCAGTGGGAGTGGGGAGCCTTGAGCAGCCTACCTGTCCCTGTAGGAAGTGACCTCAGCACAAGAAGCTGTAGTAATTGGTTGTTTTGGACCATTTCTAGCGCTTTTGTAGTTCACTGTTTAAAATCCGCATTTGCACTGCTTTGTGCGGTTGTGCGCATAGCGCAGCGCCGGTTAAACAAGGTTAAACTTTTTCTGGCTCTGCCAAGTCTGCTCTTCAAATTTTCCCTTAAGGAAGCTCTACTCTTAGTATAACCAGACTACTCACTATATTATAAGCCTAGCACTTGTTCTCAATACTTCTCTACTAAGTAAGCACTCTCGTACTAAGTAAAGCACTACATCTACTTACCACCACTGTGAATATCCACTTCCCTTAAAGGTACAGCACTCCCTTATACTGTTCTAGCATGTCGAGTGGTAGATTACTGGCTTCGTCTCCAATTCAGCTGGTCAATCTGGGTATCTTGAGACAATGCTACAATTGTCTCATGTACACAGACAACCCTCTCCTCCTCCCAACAAACACAAATACATGTGAGAGATGCAACTATATAGCCAAACTGGAGGCTGAACTCTCTCAACTCAGGGCTGGCATGACCAGACAGGAGGAGATGGCAACCACACACACAACAATCCCAGTCCCACATAGACCTACCACAACTGCAAACCAAACACATAAAACACAAAGACATACTGAGGCTCTAATAAAAAACTTACCAAAACAACAGAGGCTCCCAAAGCAGACATCCAAAAATCCACCACCTCAAAACAAAACACATGCAACACATACTTCAATAAATCAGTGTGTCAACCAATCACAGCCCTTAAGGCCAAACACCTTGCCTGATACACTAGTAATAGGTGACTCTATAGTCAGACACACTGATGTCCCGCTGACCAGGCTGAACAAGGAGAAGGTGACTGTGAGCTGTCTATCGGGAGCTAGGATCCGCCACATAACACACGCACTCAAGTCACTCCAAAGCAAGTACAAATATGACTCCGTTATTGTCCATGCTGTTGTGAATGACCTGAGACGTACCTCCCTGGACTACATGAAAAGAGACATAGAGGAGCTCTCAGATTATGTAGCCCAGGCTGGTATGACCCTGACCCTGAGCAGCATCTTGCCCTCACCAAGAATGATACCACAATACAAAGACAAGATGATCAGCTTCAACAATTGGCTCAAGTACTGGTGTCATTCTAAGGGGATCCAATATCTGTCTGCCTGTGATGACATGTTGGACAAGCCACGCTGCTTCGCAAGGGATGGCTTACACCTGTCACCACTGGGCTTCCAGATATTGGCTAAGGCTCTTGCCACCCCCATAGTGCCTTTTTTAGGCAAGGCTCAAAAGACAAACCCACCTCCTTAGAAAACAAAAATGGAAAAAAACTGAGGGTAATGCTGCTCAACGCCAGAAGTCTAAATCTCAAAATGCAGGCACTTGATGCACTCCTCAGCATGGAGAATATCGACGTCTGTGCAGTAACTGAAACCTGGTTCAAGGCTCCTGAGAGCACCCCAGCGCTACCAGGCTATACCTCGTATCATGATTTTCGGCCCAAAACCGGGCGAACCACAAGGAGGGAGTGTCCATATTCATCAAGGACACCCACACCTCCAGGTTAGTAGCAACACATGAAGCATCAGAGACCATACAGGTGCAACTAACCATAGGCAAAACTGCTATACAACTGGTAGCATGTTACAGACCACCCTCCCAATCTCAAGAACCCCACTCAGCCTTCCTGAAGACATTGGAGGATATGAATGTATCACAAAATACCATCATATTGGGAGACTTCAACTACCCAAACATAGATTGGGTACATTATTCTAGCCCTAATACCCTAGCCCAAAGGTTCGTGGAATTCATAAATTCAAATGCACTGGAACAACTAGTCACCTCTCCCACTAGGGAGATAATATACTAGACCTGATCATCACAAACATGGGGACAAAATGCTCCACACGAAGTATACCCCTCACTAGTGAGATCTGACCACAAACTAATCACCCTGGATATACATATCCCACCTCCACCCCAGCACAAAAGACCACAGTGAAAAACTTCTCAAAAGCAGACTTCACTCTTCTTAAGACTGAGATGGTATCCTTTAAGCCCACTGTGCCAGTGGATACCACATCCCACAATGCCGAATCCTTCACAAATGCTTTCTATGGACATCTCCAAGAATGCATGGATCATGCAATCCCAAACAAATCCAAGTCCCTCTCCACCAAAGTTAAGCATCCTGTCTGGTGGACCTCAGCCATAAACAAATTGTATAACAAAAGAAGGAAGCTACTGCACGTCAGAGCAAAATCCCATGAAGGGAAGACATCTCTGATCAACATTAGCAGAAAACTACATTCTCTCATAAAAACATCCAAGGCCAACTTTGAGAGAAAAATCGCTAAGGACACTAAAGATAACCACAAAGCCTTCTTCAGCTATGTTAGAAACCTGGAAACCCTCAGATATGCTCAGAGTTGGTTCACAACAACAAAAAATACACTGAACCCACAGATATTGCCAACATTCTGGCTGACAGGTTCAGTGCAAATTTCTCCCCTCCTTCACCCCCAAAAGAAAAAATACTTATCCCAGCTGAATGTAATCTCCCTGTTATCTCAGATGTCCAAGTGAGAACCGCCCTAAACAAAGCAAAAAACACAGCATCAATGGGACCTGACGGTATCCCGGGTTGCGTGTTACGTGAACTTCAAGAGGAGCTAAACCCACACATAAAAATGCTATTTAACCTTAGCCTTACTTCGGGATATGTACCTGAACACTGGCGTACAGCAACAGTGGTCCCACTCCACAAGGGGGTGCCTCTACAGACCCTGGGAACTACCCCATAAGCTTAACCAGCCTGGTCTGCAAAGCTATGGAAAGAATCATTATGGAACTCATAAACAGAGACATAGGGGACCTACAGACACTTGACCCCACCCAGTTCGGCTTTGTAAAGGGCAGATCCTGCCTTTTAAACCTGGTTGACTTTTTCAAACAGTCACTAGAGCCATTGATGAGGGCAAAGCAGTCCATACAGCATACCTGGACTTGGCTAAGGCCTTCGACACAATACCCCACTCAGGCATCATAGATAAGCTCAACAGCTTAAAAGTAAACCCTTATGTCACTAGATGGGTTGCAAACTGGCTAAAGGACAGAACCCATAAAGTTAAAATCGCTGGAGCAATGTCAGACTCAAAGCCAGTCACAAGTGGTGTCCCACAGGGATCTGTCCTGGGACCCCTCTTGTTCGGCATTTATTTCTCAGATGTTAAAGCAAACATGGGAGGGCTGTGGCTGACAAAGTTCGCAGATGACTGCAAACTAGGTGCCATAGTCGATACACCAGCAGACACACACATCCTACAAAAAGGCCTCTCAGAAACGGACAACTGGTGCCTGAGTCACGGCCTTAAACTAAATGCCAAAAAATGTATAGTCATCCCCTTTGGGAAAAACAAAGTACCCACAAATTGTCACATAGACAGCAACCCACTGAGTACGGAAAAAGTAATCAGAGACCTAGGGACCCAAGTTGACAGCGACCTCTCATTTGACACCCACGTTGCCAAAGTGGTTAGAAAAACACTCTACCTTGCACACCTCATCATGAAGGGATTCACATCCAGATCCAAGGATGTCATTGTACCCCTATATTCCTCCCTCATCAGATCCATGATTGAGTACAATGCCCCATTAGGTATGTACCTCACCCGGCATTTGCAACAGCTGGAGAGACCACAAAAGTACCTCACCAAGAGGATCAAGGGTCTCCAACATATGTCTTATTCTGCCAGACTAAAGAAACTTCAGCTCTATTCAGTAGCATACCACCTGCTCAGAGGTGATCTCTGCCTGACGTACAAGGCCATGTCCAATCAGGATCTGATGGACATGCTCCACCTCAAAAAATCCAAATCCATCAGGACCACGAGAGCTAAAGACTTAAACCTCGGCACAAGTATGAATAGGACATGCTGGAGGGATAGATTCATAACCCAAAGGCTTTCCATGCTTTGGAACATGATCCCAGTTCGTATTAGGCAGAGCCCCTCACTGACTCTCTTCAAGAGAAATCTTGATGAGTGGATGGGAGATCATAAGTTTACCCCAGGTGTCACATCTGTGTCACTGCTAGACAGGGGCACAGTAAACTAATTCTATTATATAAGGGGACCTTCATTGTGTCACTACTAGACAGAGGCACAGTATTCTAAATTTATTCTGTACATTTTTTGTACCATTTCATGGGGTGGCAAAAGCCACATCGCTATGGCTAGGCTTACAAATGCCCCAGGGCAGATAGCCTAGTACTATACTATGAAACTATGAAACTATAAGAGGCAATACATAGCACATACACTGACACAGGAGGGACCCAGGGAATAACACTTCTCTCCGACTCTCACATACAGTAAAAGGGATGCCAAACATTACACTACCTGTGCCTAATCATGTGTAGGGAATGTACTATGTGGATCCAACATAGGCAGCCCTGCAGCACCACCCTCAATACTGGGACACCCACAAGGTAAGTGACTCACACATGCCAGGCGGGGGGGGGGTCACATACCCAACAACAGTCACAGCCAGCAGGACAGTTGTAGACAATCACAAACAAAGGCTAAATGAGGCCTATGGGTAACCTCCCCCCCAGGCCTACACAGACAGACTACAGCAGGTCAGGCAGTGGGATGTAAGTTCTGAAGGGTAGGAAGTCAGAAACTAATATGTAGGTAATTAAAAGCTAAGATCTGCAGTACATTATTATGCCTCTAGCCAGCATGATAGGTAAGACTACTGACTGAAATGGAGCACCCGACATACCAGTACAGTCCTAGCAAATGTGTGCAAGTGTCAGGTGTGCCCCCCTATCTGACATAGAAATGTAGTCACAGTTGTGCCCCACCCCCAATCCTGTGTAGAAACATAGAAATAGTCAGGCCCCCCCCCATCCCACATAGACATATAGTAACAGTCAGGTGTGCTTCCCCACAATCCTGTGTAGAAATGTAGAAATAGTCAGATGTGCCCCCCCATCCTATGTAGAAATATAGTAACAGTCAGGTGTGCTTCCCCACAATCCTGTGTAGAAATGTAGAAATAGTCAGGTGTGCCCCCCATCCTATGTAGAAATATAGTAACAGTCAGGTGTGCCCCCCCAATCCTGTGTAGAAATGTAGAAATAGTCAGGTGTGCCCCCCATCCCATGTAGACAAATAGCAACAGTTAGGTGTGCCACCCACAATCCTGTGTTGAAATGTAGAAATAGCCAGGTGTGCCCCCCATCCTATGCAGAAATGTAGTAACAATCCATGCCAAATGATCGCCGGATTCCCTGCAGAGACAGCATGCTACCTGTAGGTGTACAACACAAAGGTCAGCACTTGCAGTAAAAACTACCTGGACTCGATCCACACATTCGATGCAAATGGCCATACTGGGCATGCCCACACACTTAGAGTAATGAAGGCAATGTCAGTCAACAACAATCTGAAAGGTCATACTGGGCATGTTCACACACTTAAACACATGAAGGCCATGTCTGCAAACACCAGTGGACCAGACATATCTGGCAGCCACAGATGTTAGTGCAGACACTCCTCAGTATGCACCACACATGCTTTGCACACACAGTGGATAGGAATACAGGCATATATGTAAGTACAACATACTATAATAAGCCAAAGGTAGACATACATAGATGTGTGGAAGAGGGTGACTGTGACAAGGAGCCATCCAAAGCTCTCCCACCCAGCACACAGCCAAAGGGCCAAAACCACATGAGGATCTGATGTCACACACTGCAGATACTAGCCACCGGTATCTGTCACCATTACAGAGTATGTGGTGCACATGCCAGCTGTGCAACATGACTGTTCAAGGAAGTAGTCATCTAGCAGCTGTATACACATACCTGTAGAATATGACCCAGGTTGTGCCCGCATGTGGTGTGTCAACCCCTAGATGAATGGATTATGGCCTATGCACACACAATTACTTCCCCATAGCCCCACTATGATGGGTCTACTTCACATTGTCGTAAGCTGATAATATCGAGTCTGATATTGTTGGCACGACAATATCGAAAGTGAAGAGCATCATGCAAGTAAATGGAAATCTCCATAAGGGGAGATTTCCATTTACCTCAATGTAGTGCGGTCTTGGAGTTGGTATATTTAAGTAGGGGTGTGTGGGGGGTGCAGGGATGCTTGCCCCCCTGCCTACACCATTTAGTTTTTTTTCTATTAATTTGTTTTTTTTTACGTTATTCGATGTTTTACTTAATCGATCAATAAAGTTCGACCTTTACTGATTCGATTAAGTAAACTTTCGATAACGTGATATAGACACACTATGGCAAGCCCGCTGAGGTCATCTACTGTGAAATACACCTTTGGGAGAGCTGTCTCCCAGTAATCTCTGTGGCATGTCACATAACTGCGTACTGTTGTAGTGTGATAAACTAGTTAGGTAGTTCTAACCCCAATCTTCGCAACTGTGTGTGTATGTGTAGGTGTATGTGTGTGTCTGTCTGCGTATAGAGCAATGCTTTTCAGGGTAGTCACACTCCCTACAATTAAAATGCTCTACTTTGGCAAGGCTGCTGATGTCATCCACCCAGAAATACATCCCTGGAAAGGTTACATCCCAATAATCTCTGTGGCATGTCCTATAACTGTGCACTGCTGTAGTGCGGTGAAATACTTAGGTAGGAGTTCAATTCGCAGACATGGCCACTGTTTGTGTGTCTGCCTGTGTAGAGAGCAATGCATTTTAAGGTAGTCACACTCCCTACAATCCAAATGCTCATCTTTGGCAAGGCTGCTGATGTCATCCACCTAGAAATACACCTTTGAGTAGTCGTAACACAGTAGTCTTTGTAGCGCGTCCTGTAACTGCGCACTGCTGTAGTGTGATAAATTAGGTAAGTAGCTGTTCTACTCCCAGACATGACAGGTGTGTTTGTGTGCCTGTCTGTGTAGAAAGCAATGTGTTTTAGGATAGTCACACTCCATCCAATTTGTATGCTCTACTTTGACAAATCTGCTGATGTCATCCACCTAGAAATATACCTCTGGGTTGCTGTAGCGTGTCTTGTAATCGCATACGGCTGTAGTGTGATAATTTTGGTATGTTGCTGTTTTACTCGCAGCCATGGCAGGTGTGTGCGTGTTTGTGTATGGGTCTGTCTGACCCTGTCTGTGTAGAGAGCAATGCTTTTTAAAGTAGTCACACTCTATACAATTTGTATGCTTTACTTTGGCAAGGCTGCTGATGTCATCCACCTAGAAATACACCTCTGGGTAGCTATAGCCTAGTAATCTCTGTAGCACACCCTGTAACTGCATACTGTTGTAATGTGTTAAATTAAATAGATAGCTGTTCTACTCCCAGACTTGGCAGGTGTGTTTGTCTGTGTAGAGAGTAATGCTTTTCAGGGTAGTCACACTCCATACATGTTGTATGCTCTACTTTGGCAAGGCTGCTGATGTCATCCACCTAGAAATACACCTCCTGGAAGAATGCAGCCCAATAATCTCTGTAGTACGTGCCATAACTGTGTACTGCTGTAGTGTGATGTAGACCTCTGTTAGGGGTTCTATACCCATGCATGTTGGTTGTGGATTTTTTGTGTGTGTTTCAATGTCTGTGTAGGGAACAAGGCATTTTAGGCTAGTCACACTCAATACATTTTCAATGGCCTACTTTGGCAGTCCTGCTGATGTCACCCAATGTGAAATACACCTTTGAGGAGTGAGGTCTCTCATAATCCCTGTGGTACATCCTATAACAGCTCTAGTATGATATAGATCCCTGTTAGAGGTTCTATACCCACACATGTCTGTTGTGGACATTTTGTGTGTGTTTCAATTTCTGTGTGAGGAGCAATGCATTTTAGGCTAGTCACACTCAGTACATGTCCAATGGCCTACTTTGGCGGTCCTGCTGATGTCATCCAATGTGAAATACACCTTTGGGGAAGGAGTTCCCCAGTAATCCCTGTGGTGTGTCTTCTAACAGCTCTATGATGTAGACCACTGTTAGGGGTTCTGTACCCACACATGTCTGTTGTTGATGTTTTGTGTATGTTTCAATGTCTGTGTGGGAAGCAATGCATTTTAGGCTAGTCACACTCAGTACATGTCCAATGGCCTACTTTGGCAATCCTGCTGATGTCATCCAATGTGAAATACACCTTTAGGGAAGGAGCTTTCTAGTAATCCCTGTGGTGTGTCCTCTAACAGTTCCATGCTGTAGTGTGATGTAGACCTCCTGTTAGGGGTTCTATACTGACGCATGTCTGTTGTGGATGTTTTGTCTGTGTTTCAATGTCTATGTGGGGAGCCATGCATTTTAGGCTAGTCACACTCAGTACACGTCTAATGGCCTACTTTGGCAGTCCTGTTGATGTTATCCAATTTGAAATACACCTTTGGGGAAGGAGTACTCCAGTAATCTCCATGGTGTGTACTATAACTGCATAGTGCTGTTGTGTAATAAACTAGTTAGGTAGGCATTCAACTCCCACACATGACAGGTGTGTGTGTGTGTTTGTAACTTGTATCCTGTTATGGTGGCCCTATATTACAATGTCCACTGTACAAGGATAACAGAACAGCCAATATGTGTGTAGTACACTGCATATTGGTGACTGCTAGTAACTATGGAGTGATTGCAGTGCCCTACAGAGGGCAGGCACATACATACATGCAGACAGTGCACCTTCCACATATTCTCCACTGGACACCTGCAACACCTCTGGTGCCATCACATGTGACTCACAAAGGACATACCATGCCTGAAAACATGCCCTCTATGGACAGATGCCACTGGCACCAGGGAATGTTGTTAGCATGCTATCAATGTAGAAGCAGGGTTAACCTGCTGTCCATTACCAGTTCCTGCCACAGGTGGCCAAGACTACCACATCTGATGATAATCTGTGCACACAACATGAGCCCAACACCCCAGGTACAGTTCCACATGTCACTGTACATGCATGTGGGAGGTGTGCACATCACAGACACTATACATGTCATGGACTAAAGAACATACACATGACAAGCGATGCACAGCACTGGCCACACGCAGTAGCCACCCAGGTGACTGGATGATGGATGCAACACCCACCTGTGTGGGAAAATGCAGAAACCACAGGCCTAAGCCATTGTCATGTGGCCTGATGCCAAGCTATACCCATCACCTAGCCTTGTATAGCCATCTGGCACAGTTGACCACCACATACCCATGCAGAAATGCACCCATGCATGTCAGTACTGGCACCCTGTGTGTTCGTGTGTGTCTTATATGATGCGTATGATCACATCCACACTCACTACAACCCCCAGTGGCATACTGAAGCATGCTGTCTGATGTCAGACACCTCCCCATACCCTTTGCCCATATAACCTCTGTATGGCCCATGTGGTGCACGAGATACCTGCACAGAAATGTGTTGTGGCAATCTCACTAGGGATGAGCTGTATCCCTCACCCTGCCAAGTGTGTCAATGTGTGTGCATCCCTGTGAGAGGGTGGCTGTGTTGACGCTGGCACCTCTTCATGCAGACAGGCACGTGTACATCACCTACTGTATAGCTACCATATCCCTGTTGCAGACGTCACTCACCATCACATATGTGGTCTGCTGACTCCACAGTAAGGAACCTATGTGGCGCATCCAACAACTGCGTAGGACTGTGATAGTACTACATAGCCATCAGGGGTTTGATACCATGTGCTGGTAGGTGTATGACATGCTTAGGTTTTACTTTCCCACCCCTCCCTGACTTGTCGATGCCTCTGTCTGCCTCTCTCACTCCCTCACTGGTGGATGTGGAGACCTATACCTGCTTTTCTTAGGCAGCAGCATGTGTATTTTAGGTAATGCTCATGATCAGCTGATGGCATCTGCATGAATTGCACCCCTCCCCTAGCTGATTGCATGTGGAACAGCTGTGGTAACATTCCCATAGCCAGTTGCATGGAAACACACTCCAATATCTAGGAACATCATGTTTGTGTTGGTCCTTTTCATTCACTGTGAGCAGGAACTCGTTCTGTTGTTTGACAAACAGCATCTCAGATGAAATGGGGATTTACTTCTGATAACATACACTGTGGAAACAGGCCAACACACAGGAGGGGGATGTGTCTAACCTGACTACAGACTGTAAGTGCTGCTATACTGCATTCGGAGTAATGTTGGTTTAACAGGGAGTGTGTGGATATGGCTGTCCTATATGTATTAATACCTGCCATGTCAGTTGTATGTTTATGAGGACTCCCCATCTGTAGGGTCATCTGCAGACTGGGCAGTGTGTGGTGTCTTTGGTGTCATGTGTTACCCACAGAACATGTATCTGTGAACTGCAGAAGATAGTGTGAGGATTGCAGTCTGTAGATGTTGAAAGCCATAACAGTTACTGACTTCATATCCCTCATAGGTCATATGTTGCAACAAACCCTGTGACAACAGTAAATGTATGATGTTATCACAGCAACATGTCAATATTGGCCCTGTGTATGTGCTTCCAGCCACAACTCAGTCAACCTTTGTACATATGTCATGCATTAAGAGGTGCATATGTGCTGTACTCCATAATTAGTGTCATCATATCTGATAATAAGCCAGTGAGATATCAGACTGCTGCAGATCCCCTACACTACACTGACACACCACAAAGCCAACACCCAAAACACCGACAAATCACAAAACCGACAACTCACAAAACCGACAACTCACAAAACCGAACACCATAACACCGACACACAAAACATAAACTACACATTACACACAACTATATATGCACTAACCTTAACCCAAACCGTAACCCTAAGGTCTGACACTACCGCACACTTACCCTACCCGCATTCTAACCCTAACTCACTTAACCCGCCCCTAAACCTAAAGTCCATCCATATCGCACACTTACCCTACCCACACCCTAACCCTAACTCACTTAACCCGCCCTTAAACCTAAAGTCCTTCACTATTGCACACTTACCCTACCCGCACCCTAACCCTAACTCACTTAACCCGCCCCTAAACCTAAAGTCCGTCACTATCACACACTTACCTTACCTGCACCCTAAGCCTAAGTCCGATACTACCGCACACTCACCTTTCCTGCACCCTAACCCAAAATCCCTCACTATCACACACTTACCTATCCGCTCCCTAACCCTAAATCCCTCACTATCGCACACTTACTGAGTCGCGCTTACACATTGCCCATGTTGGTGTTTCGGCTGCCGGGATTTCACCTTGTCGATCATCTGTGTCGTCGGTCTTCTGGTACTGGTCTTTTGGTCGTTGGCTTTGTGGCATGTCGGTCTAGTGTAAGGGACCCACTGCTACACATGTTATGTACAGTAGGGGCTATATTTGATGGCATAACCTGGACATACTGTGGTTGTTTGTACAGTACTGAGGTCTGTATACTTATGGTGAATGTCAACAGTGTGTGTATTGTTAATATGTACCCTGGCCTGTGTGCAGACTGTGGTAGTTGTCATCGTCCTAGGTCCCATCCTATCTGATGTTACATGCTGCTCCACTGTATGTTAAAATATTGGCTTACATGCTTGTAAGGCCATACACACACATGTCCCATACCACAGTCAGCCATCAGACCAAACTGTGTAGCAGCCCAGTGTATGTAGAGTTAGTGTGTGAGTGGCACATATGAGGATGGTGTCGAGCAGATAGTCCATATACTGTAATATCATGCTAGCTTGCCATATGTGGCTGTGGCTGTGTTCTCATTGGTTGTGATTATACACTTTCACACAGGTGTATCTTACCCTGTGCTGTGACATGCCTGCAGCGCCTGCTATATATGCAGGTTCATGTGGATTCCCCCATAGGAGATGTAGGCCTATGCTGAGCCAGTCTGCCTGTAGCCTGTACAGTGCATTGTTACATGCCTAGCAGCTTAGTGTACTTACCCAGTGAGATGTCATGTGCAGATACTTGCCAGATGTACTGTTGCCGGGTCTCCCTTAACAGTCATGTATGTCAGACAGAGCAGTGGGATGAAGTACAGATGTATGTCAATATCTAGTGTGTAGTATGAGGGCATGGTACCCCTGTAGCAGTGGTTATTACATGTCAGGCCAGACAGGGGTGTGTGAATGCATAACCTATGGTAGCATATGTATATCAGTCGTTATGTGTTATACCCATCAATGTAGCTGTTAACATTAATATTGTCAGGCATGGTACACATGTTTTGCACTAAGGGGTTCTGTGTATACCTCTGGACTGTACAGAGTGTGTCAGAATGTCCACACATATTGGCCAATATCTCTGCTGCAGTCGACAGGGTCAGTACCTGCTAGCAGCAGTACTTTACTATGATGTCCTTAGGATGTCTGTCAGTAGCCAATGGCACACATGTGGAAAGCTAATGTGACCTCCCACATACACCATGTCTGTGAAGACAATCCTAATTACAGTAGCAATAGTATATAGAACTTTAATAATACACAAATAAAGGTTTTCCATTTCTGCAAACCTGTGTGTGGTATTTTGTCCTATGACCTCTCTGTGGGTATATGTTGCAGGCAATGATTGTCATTTGTATGGGTGGCCCATACAGTGTGCAGGTGTTCAGGTGTGAACTAAGGTGTGAACTGTAGGCATAGTGGCTGTTCCATATTTTGTGCACCTTCTACATATGTATCTTACTGTACATATCTCTGTGTGTGTATTTGTAGTCACATGCATATATGTGTCTGTATATATGTACCCTGGGGATGTTGATAGCTTCCACATTTTACATTTCCTATGGAAGCCAGATTGTACTACATGATATGTTACCAATACCAGCCTGACATCATACAGGTGGGATGTAGTGCTGTTAACATCTTGTACCCATGTCATGCCAGGTCCTGGTTATGGGATCTGCAACACTTGGTAGTGTATTGCAGGGTGGACGTGTTTGGCTGTGGGGGGGGGGGATGACTATTCATACAAGACATTTATTGTTTGGGTCCTCTTCATGTGGACATATCTGTGTGCAGGTGTTCAGGTGTCAACTAAGGTGTGAACTGTAGGCATAGTGGCTGTTCCATATTTTGTGCACCTTCTACATATGTATCTTACTGTACATATCTCTGCGTGTGTATGTGTAGTCTGCTTACATATATATATATGACTATGTACGTATATACCAAAATAGATATATATCTGCGTACATATATGTAACTTGCTGTGTATATGTAGACATATAGGTGTAGACATATATATGTGTCGATGTAGGCATTTGCATGTATATATGTTCATATATATTTATATATATGTACATATTTCTAAATATACATACATATATATATATATTTCTAAATATACATACATATATAGATATGTTGTATCTTTTTAGATATTAATATATTTACACGCACACATACATCTAGATGTTGGTATACATTCTCTGTAATGTTGCATGACTGGGCTGGATGATATGTTTCTGAAAACATCAGCTTTATGTATATCTGTCATAGCATAGTGGCAAATCACTTTCCCTGTGGCATGTGGGGTCCTGGGTTTGAACCTTGCAATGCTGTTTATTATGTTGCTGGGCAGAACATGGGCTGTTGGATACAGGGTGATTAAGGCACTTTAAAGCAGTTGTAAGCGGGTTTGCATGAAGGTAAGCACTACTAACTACTGATTACACTTTCTTATACTCTGTTATCTTCTGAATTGCTTAACCTGTGTAGGCAGTGCTTACCCCCATGCAAACAGGCTTAAACCCACTTACTGCGGCTTATAAGTGCTTACTCCCACTTACCACCATGCTAATTTCTGAAAAAAAGGGGCACAAAGAGGGAAAGCCAGTAGGGAAAATAGCCAGGGATGTGCAGGAAGGGTGTAGGGAAGGTCCATAGCTGCCCATTTCTTCTACAGCAACAGCTGTGCATATACACTGAATTTGGAGGTAGATTTGGACACTCAAACCTCTGGGTGGGGGTGAGGACAACAATAATTTGTTGTGATGCCAATTACACCAGATTACTTGTGCCCAGTGGACATTTCTGCAAAATGGACAGCAATGTATGGGGCGATATTTTTTGTGGGTACCGATTGCCCTTTTTTTTCCAGGTGAGAGTAGGATGTCGGGGAAGGGTAGTAGGTATATTTGGGGAGGTAGGTTGGGTAGGTTAACAGACAAGACAAACAATATGCATACAGGGGTGGTATATGACACATGTGAGGGGTAAACACCTTGGATGGGGAGGGGTGTTTGGAAGTCGCAAGCCCATGAGCCCCCAAATTGAAACAGTGGGCCTGAAGTCCCCACCCATGGGCAGTCACCACTGCACCTTCACAGCCCCAAAGGTGGCTGTGCTGGGGGCTAGGTCGGAAGGGCAGGCTCACCCTCTAATTGTGTCAAACGGCCCTCAAGCTGGCATAGCTGGTCTCAAATCTCCCTGTCGAGCTCCCTACGCACCACAGCCCGAACATGATGGTGGGTGAGCCCCATCCCCTGAGGCGGTTCCACCTGAAGGTGGTGCAGGGCCAATGGAGGAGGAGGTCCCAGGCTGGGCCCCAGATGTGCTGGTGCCCGGTGCCATGGCCAGCTGAGGTGAAACAGGTGGGTCTGCTGGGACTTGCCTTCCTATACGAGCTATAGTGTTGCAGTTTTAGGACAGATATCAGTTAGTAATAGTCAACAGCATTCAGGATTAGTTATAACAGCATGCATAGGTATTCCCATTAACCCAAGACACCAGATTTACAACAGTTTCGGGGTGAGCAGAACGCATACATATATAGGACAACAGTGGCCATTACAACATCATGCAGGTTTCATTGATGGCAACAGGCCACCAATATGGGAGTATGTTAACATGGCACATGCATAGACCCAAATGTGAATATTTATAAACCAAAAGGACATATGTCCCAACAAAAGATTGGAGTGTACACGTGCCCATTTATGTGTGTGATTAGGTTATTGTTGGACATATGGTGGGGGGTGAGAGAGAGATGTCAATTAACGACTAATATATCCCTGTAGGTTTCACAACTTTCTTAGTCACTGCAGTGATCTGTCCCTTACATGTATTATTACACTACCCAATGGCCTTACTTTGTGCAATGGTATGTTTGTAGATTAGTATATACATGGACTGTGTCTTACGTATAGTCTACACCTCTTATCTGTTATAGCTGTTGAGAAATTCTTGTTAACACTACCTGACAAATTCTACACATACTCACAGATTCTATGCTTGTAGACAGGTATATGAGAGAACTGTGTTGTAACTACAGTCTACACCTAATACCTGTTATAGCTGTGGAGAAAATCATTGTTAACACTAAGTGACAGATTCTACACATACTCCCAGATTTCATGCCTGTAGACAAGTATATGAGTGAACTGTGTTGTAATTACAGTCTACACCTCTTACCTGTTATAGCTGTGGAGGGAACTTTGTTAACACTACCTGACAAAATCTACACATACTCCAAGATTCCATGCTTGTAGACAAGTATATAAGTAAACTGTGTTGTACCTACAGTCTACACCTCTTACCTGTTATAGCTGCGGGGAAAATCTTTGTTAACACTACTTGACAGATTCTACACATACTTCCAGATTCCATGCTTGTAAACAAGTATATGAGTGAACTGTGTTGTAACTACAGTCTACACCTCTTACCTGTTATAGCTGTGGAGAAATATTTAACACTACCTGATGACTACTACACATACTCCCAGATTCCATGTTGATGTTATACACATACCTAACAATCCGTTATTGCACACACTCTGGTCAAGGCTTGACAGGATACAGGTGTTAATGTGACATATTTTGGAATAGCTGTCATACACTTTGGGTGAGAGGCTACAATGACAGGTTTGTTTTCATATACATTCTCTTTTTATGTTCAGGTCTCACTATCCATTATACGTTAGTATAAGCTGCCTACATTTCTTGGATGATGTCTCTGATTTGTCAGGGGAACAGGTTACCGGTCAGCAGATATGGGCCATTTATCTGTACATGCTGGACAGATCAGAACAGTTGAGGGGTATGACTATGCATACAGCTTACTACCTGAACATTCTGCCACAGTCTGTACAGTTGATGTTATGCTTATGCTTACAGCGTACTATCTGAACATTCTAGCAAAGTCTGTACAGTTGTTGGGTCTAATTATGCATACAGCTTTCTATCTCAACATTCTCACAAACTCTGTACAGTTGTGGGGTATGATTATGCATGCAACTTACCACCACTCCAGGGATTCAAACCCCTGCTGTGTGTGGTAAAAGTGTTACAGTTGACATCACATTACACTGTGCTATTAGGGAACCAGTATGAAGCATTCCAATGGTTTCTAAGTCTCCCTCAATTGTTCTATATGACTGACCTCTTTGGACTTCCAACATTGTTATACTAAACTTCCTACACATTTTAACTGTGTTCAACAGTGTGGGTAACACTGCTTAATACAACAGTATACAACAGTACTATTTATAGAATGTAACACTACAACAACATATGAAAGCAGACTGTACACAAGCACTCCAGGGGTTACACTTTTATTCACAAGATATTACACCTTTATTTCCACATGACCTATATGACAGTCTTCCTGCCATATTGTCTGGTTTATTCACTACATCCCATATACAATACATTTTTATAGTGGTACAACTCTTTCTAGAACTGTTATATTTTTTCTTATGACAGTACATGCAAGATTATTACTAACCTGCCTCGCGACGCAGCCTTTGCAGCCAAACAGCATGGGCTTGCTAGTTTGCAACCCACTAATCCGCAGCTGTCAGAGAAATACAGTGATATTAAGCCATTACCTATCCATAGAATACACAAGCTAGGCAGTCTTTATCTATGTAGTAGAATGGGTACTTACTCAGTGCTGGAGCATTGGCCATCTGCCTTGATTCTTTGATCCACTGCTCCAAGAGAGCACCCCTCTGCCACTTCAGGTCTGCATGGTGATGCCTGACCTGCACACCAGTCCGGTGGATACCAGTGGCATTAGTGAGGTCATGGGAGAGACTGTCCCAGGCCTCCACTTTATACTGAGAGCCCTGGTACTGGCCCTGCAGTAGTCTCTCCTCATGGTGTTTTGCCAGGAGCCATACCATGAATCTGGACTCCTGGGTGTCTTAGCGCTGCACTCTAAATCGAGTGCCTTCCCCAACTCCAGCCATTCTGCCTACAGTAGAGAGCTGCAACCAGTTATGGGAATTATTGGCACCAGTGGGGTTTAAATATGCATGATTTCACACACTTTCCCATGACTGAATGATTTTGAAAAGGCTAAGGTATGGGCACACCTGCTTACCTAATGTTGGCATTGCTTAAAGGGGTATACCACTGGGCAGATTGAGTTAGCCGGCCTACACATTGCTTACACCACATAAGCTGAGCTGTGCAATGCTTAGCGTTGCTTAATATTTAATTAGCATTATACTTTCCTTTTGACATTGATTTATTATTTGTTATATGTTATATCTGTGTCTGGTATCTGTGGTTCATGTGTATATACAATGTATTGGGTCCTGGGGACTTCAACACTTTATTACAATAACACCTCACATCTGGCCTTACTGCAGTACTCCAGTCATACCTCTCAACCTGGAAACATCAAAAATCTGGACAAGGCCCATGAAAAATAGGTACAAATCTGTACGCTGATTAACATCTAATTTGCATACATAATTATATAACCCCACCCACTCCAATGGAATTGTGGGATACCAACTTTCGAACTCAAACTGAAGAACAGACAACCAAAACATGGCACCAGAGTCCCCCTGCAGCCATTCCAATGTCCCGTTACCTGGCTATTTCGCCCCATTTACCATAAACACTAATGTATGCATACTGCTTTACTTCTACAGTGATTTGGATTTTATTTTTACATTTTACAGCACAACAATGCAGAAACACTAAAAGACATCATCTGGTAAACAAAGCAATACTGTCTCACAATGAAAATAGGCTTGACATTAAAACTTCTTTGCCCTTGAAACTCACATTCATTGAAACAGCATTGAAACCCATACCACATCCAAAGAAAATGCATCTGGCCAGTGGTGGATAAAGATTACCTTTGGGCTGTTTTCAAATCATTGGCCCCTTGCACACAAAACAAGAAACATACATGTGTTCTTTTCTTTATAGACCTTCCTGACTTTATTAAATTATATTCCTTGTATAATACAACACACATGTTAGAGCGCATTTTAAATTTATTGTTTGAACATTTTACCAGTAATCTGTACTGTAGGCAATGAAACAAAACACATGAACCAATAATGACAAAACTGCCCAATTCAGAACTTTTCCATCATAAAAGTCTGCTTCCACACCCTCACTATAAATAGAATGACAACAATATAAGCCATAGGCATCTTGCACAGCGTCTCACACTTATTTTCAATTTCATTTTTTTTTGGGGGGGGGGACAAAAGGTCAAAAACCAGGGACACATTTTAAACATTGCTTGTATAATTTTGTAAAGTTGCGAGAAAAAAATGTTGTGTTACCATCATGCATTTCACTGGCAGATTTTGAACCCAGGACTCTATGCACTACAGTCAGAACAACATACCACTATGCCAAATCAGCAGCTGCCAGAAAAATAGGAAGACTGAAACTTAATAGCCATCATTTAGTGAATTCAATTCTCACTTCTCAACATAGCTCTTAACCTCAACACAAAAAACATGGACAAACATCAAAGCCAATAACGGGGGAATACAAATTCAGTTCTCACTTCTCACTCACCATATCTCTGAAATGTTAGCACAAAAACAATAATGGGGGAATACAAATTGTGTGCTCACTTCTTATCATAGCTCTAAACTCTTAGCACAAAAAAAATGTTCTTACTTCTCATCATAGCTCTCTCAACTCTTAGTACAAAAAAAATCCGGACAAAGCTCAGAGCATAACTTTCAACTGTTAGCAGAAAAAGAATGTTCTCACTTCTTATCATAGCTCTCAACTCACTCAGAAATGGTGGTGGCTAGGGATAGTAGGCTCTTTTTACCCTGTACCAAAGGTACAGCATTTGAGCCTGAATACCATTAATCCCTGTTCGACACAGCTCTTACCCTGAATAATGAGTGGTTTCTTACCCTGAGTAGTTTGTTGCTGCCATTAATCCTTGCTCGCAAACTCAGCAAACTGCTGTTTCAGCTTCCTGCACACAAGCTCTTCTGTTCCCCGTTCCCGTCATTTCAGCGTGCTGCTCACAAGTTCTTCTGCTGTTCCCCATTCATCCCTGCCATTTCAGCGTGCTGCTCACAAGTTCTTCTACTGTGTGAGCTCCTTGAGCTCAATTTCGACTGGCTGGTAGCCTGATGGAGCTGACGTCATTGCACACGTGATGACGTCAGCTCCAACAGCGCAAAATTTTTAAATAAGCAAATAATCGGAAATGAAGGGGTGCCACTCGGAAATCATGGCAC
Organism: Protopterus annectens; assembly: GCF_019279795.1. NCBI lineage: Eukaryota > Metazoa > Chordata > Ceratodontiformes > Protopteridae > Protopterus > Protopterus annectens. The sequence goes on from NC_056730.1 coordinate 676,818,604, forward strand.
CCCTTCATTTGGACCCCAAAACTCGGTAAAAAACGAGTAATTAGGAACGGTTGGGAGGTCTGACTCCAGTTCACATACAACATCACACTGTACATAGATTAATTTCACATGTTCAGTTTGATTTTCCTATGTTGAGGATTTTTTTGTTGAAACCTTATCCCTGCACACTGCTATGATGGCTTAGTGGTTAACTACTGTGACTGTAGTGTGCAGGGTCCTGGGTTTAAGCCGTGCAAAGGCTATTTATTTTGTTCCTGGGCAGAACATGGGCCATTGGATACAGAGTGATTAAGGCACTTTAAAGCAGTTGTAAGCGGGTTTGCACAGAGCTAAGCACTGCTAACTTCCGGTTACAGTTTCTTGCACTCAGTTAACTTCTAAATTGCTTAGTCTGTGTAGGCAGTGCTTACCCCCATGCAAACACTCTTAAACAAGCTTACTTTTGCTTACATATGCTTACTACTGCTTATTTGTGCTTAAACCTGCTTACTAGTGCCTTATTCATTATGCACTGACACTTCACATGTGCATTTCCTGTAGTACTCCAATTCATATATATATGTTATTTAGTGGGTTTTGCAACAAAAATATTGGTTATAACGTGCTTTGCCATGTAAAATGGACTGTATTGCAATGGGATTCGAACCGGGAACGCCTCCTCATTAAGCGAGGATTCTGCCCATTACACTATTGCTGTGTTGCTTCATTTGCATATATCTTCCTTGTCATCCTCTTCAGCCTTTTAAGCTGTTTTAACCGTAGCTAAGCAATGGGCACACCCACACACCTACGGTTAGCTGGACTCAGATTTTTAAAAAAAAATAAAGGGGTTTCTTCATTTGAATTTTATGTACTGTTGTTGTTGTACACATGGGGAACTGTTGGTAGGGATATGCAGACACCTATGAGCGATCTCGCTCATTTCTTACCACTTTCTGCTGTTCTACATTGCATAGGCATGTTTATACTGAGAGCTCTGCTCTCAGACACGCCCCCTGCAGTCGTACACGCTCTGTGTAAGCCTAGGAGCTCGTGCAGCACGCCTTCATTAATATGCATGGCATGCTGCCATCCTGCTCCTAAATGGGCGATTCTGTGCAGGACTAAGCTAGTCCTGCATGGAAGATTAGTGAATCCGGGGATTGGACTTTGCAGACACTTGCACTTACATACATACAGATATTTCAGGCACAGGCAGTAATAACCTTCTAGCTTGCTAATATACCAAAACAGTTACTCCCATAATAAGTGTCCAGGTTGTTCTTAAACATATCTTAATTATTGCTTGCTTTAATATAATTTGGTAGTCTATTCCATGATTTAGCTACTCTGTCAGAGACCCAATTAGTACGTCTCATTTCTATATAATGTTCTGCATAGGTTGTCTGATGATTCTCTTGTTCTTTTTGATAACCCACAACATTCCTAAAGGTGGTTGTCTCTAAATGCCCTGTATAACTGAATAAGGACTCCTCTTAAATGTCTGCGTGAGACACTGTACAAGTCCAGATATTTTAATCTTTCATAATAACTTACATTTTTCACATCTCTGGACGTCTTGGTATATTTCTGCTGTACTCATTCCAGTTTATCTATGCTTATTTTCTTTTAAGGTTTCCATATTGTTAGTCCATACTCAAGAACTGGTCTAATATAACTAACAAACATTTGCAACTTCCTAGATTTCATAAATCTTTTTATACAATCTAGAGTTCTATAACTATTATTAACCAGGTGGATGAAATGATTAGAAAAACTCAAAGATGAATCTTCTCATATACCCAGGCCTTTAAATTAATTTGCACTTTCAATCACTATGTGCTATATATTAAATATTTACCTTTAAATCTATGTCTTCTAAATCCTATGTTAAGTAAACTGCACACCTATGTTATGACTGGCTGGCCTGCTAAACCAAAATTGTTATATAGAGATGTTTTCCCATATTTTCAGGTAAGAAATTCACTAACTCTTCAGGCGATTATGTGCTAACAGGAAACTGCAAGGTATTGGCACCAAACTATGAAATCCATCATTTGTGAGAACCAAGCTGTGAATGAGACGCTTGGATCAGTGATCAAAAATGTATTCTTAGTTATAGTCTGCTATTGCCACATGTGTCACATGCCATCTTAATAACAAGGCTGCCAGGCTCCAACCAATAACTCCATTAATATACCTAAATGGCCCTTGGCAGAACTGGCACCAGTAACTCCATTAATATACCCAAATGGCACTTGGCAGAACATTGCTAGACAACAATAGTCTTCTGAAACTGGACCAAGGCTGCTGTCATACTAGTATATTACTACAAATGACACTATGAGTAACACTGGATAGTGTTATAGCCTTCCTAAAGTGCGTCTTCAGGCAGAAAGGTAATTTACCAAAGGCTGTATTTAATAATGAAACTTAGTTTCTCTCTTCTGTATTTAGGCAGCTCCCAAAAGACTGAGAAGTTAAACATGTTCATATTTCTGTGTATAATCCCAGAGAAAGTGCTGCTGTGGAAAGGTGGATTAAAATACTGAAGTAGGCGATAACTATACAAAGAAATGGAGAGCACCTTACAAACTATATATTTTTGAGTTTCTAAAAAACTAGGGGGCTAGTCCTCTTGTAAGCTAATGTTTGGAAGAAGAAGGCTTACGAGGGTTAGGAGGGTGGCCTAATGGTTAAGGTGCTTGCCTTACAGACACAAGGTGTAGGGTTTGAGTCTCCCAAGGGATAATTGGCTAGGTTTAAAATGGCTCACAAAGGCAGTTAGCTTAGTACCAATCTATGAACCTATACGAATGGGGGCAAAGCTAATGGTACATGTCAAAATAGCCCTGAGAGTACCCACACATATGTATATTAAAGAAAGAATTCAGGCAGAAGAAACTGAGGTTAGTGCTTATATGCTATGATTACATTTCAATTAAGGTGTTTTGGTCTGGGTAAGTAAGCATATTTTTATACAGAAGGAGCAGTCAACATTTATAGATCCTATCCAAAGTGTGGAAAAGTAAAGGACTCACAGTTATAAGGTGGCTGAGGGGCACATTTGGTATTCTTCACATATGGCACAGTTGCCCAGAGAGCTTATCCCAGCTTGCAGGAAAACCATGACATTTACTTTTCATCCTGCCGCAGTGGTGAAAATTAGACCAAATCAGTTGCACTGTAAGTAGACAAAAGGAGTTCCCATATATTTTTTTCAAAAAAAAAAATAATTATTGTTAATTTTAATAGTAATGATCCTCTATGGGGTAGAAACATGTTGTGTATACACTGGTTTGTACTATCAGATCTTAGTGTTATGTGACTTATTTAAACATTTCCTGGACTAAAATAGCATTGTGCATGAATCTGCACATCAGTAAAACTGTATTTAAATTGTTTACCTTTGTTCATTCAAGTCATCCTAAAATGAGTCATGATTCATTGTTTTTTTTTTCTATACAGAGAAGCATAACATGAAAATGCTAAAACAGGGAACTTTCCCCCATTGCGTAAGCCCCCTTGCACCTCAGGGCAGGGATATGGACCCGTCTCTATTATATTATACCAACTCTGTAACTGCACAGCAGGGGAGAAAGTAAAAAAACCGAAGGCAAGGTACTACCAGTTTCTAGTTAACTATGATGAAAAGAAATCAAATGAACAACACTCACACAAACTACACTTGTTGGGAGTGTAGGATAACCTAATTAAACATCTGTCAAAAATACAATTCAGAATGTAGATATTTATGTTAGAAAGTAATACTAACCATAGTTTGCACAACTGTTTAAACATCTGTCAACAAAACAACAATTCAGAATGTAGATATTTATTTCAGAAAGTAATAGAAGTCATTGAGCCTGCATGCCTAAGACCACATGAATTCTACGGAACCAACAACACAGACAAATCCAAAGCACAAGAAAAGGGAACAAAAAGTAAAATAAATAAATAAAAAATAGGCAAAAATATAACTTCCCCCATAAAGGGCAGACCTCAATCAAATGCCTGTCATACAAGCCACACTTTATCTTACTACAATAGCATTTGTAATTGCCTTCAGGTCATTTTGAAATGTTTACAACCCTTCTAAGCCATTCCCAAAAAATGCATTCAGTACTTAAGCAAATGAAGTTAACAAGTCATAAAACTCTTCTGGAAGTACCCAAACAACAGTGCAACTGCTTGACATTGAAATCTATGCAAAAATGGCCAGAAAGAAGGGCAACTTTGCAGTAAGTAGTTCAGGAACTCAGTACATATAAGACATAACTTTGCTGCAGAAATAAATTGCTTATGTCATTTTAAAATATAAATGTTTTGATATAGATATCTAGATCAAGACAGAGATACAGATATAGATGATATAGACACAGACATAGATATAGACATAGGGCCGGATTCACGATGACTTGCACGGAGTCTAAGAGTAGAGTAAGACTCCATGCAGCCATCATGTCCGACGAACGATCCAGGAACAGCTTGTAGGGGCGTGTAAGAGATCTCCTAAAACGGCTCTTACACGGACAGGGCTGGGACATGCAAATCACTTCAATTGCAGGCGAAAGTTATGCAAATGAGATAGATTTGCGATTCAGGAAACCCAAACCTGTCTGAGTAAGAGCAGTGTTATTTGCAGAAATGTACTCAGTTGACAACTGAGTACCATTCTGCAAATAGCAAAACGGAGCCGTGACAGCTGCAAATAAAGGTTGCATCCAGTGCAGGAAGCATGCCAATGGCCAAATATACGGCCATTGGAAATGTTCCCTGATGCCAAATTAAAATAAAAATATTTTTTTTTTGCCGATTTCCGATGTTTAAGCGTAGTGCAGCACCACGCAAATGGACTGTGCTCTAAAAACCAGAATACTACAAATTAAAACCCACAAATGTGGATTTTATTGAAAGTGGTAATGTACAATGCAAGGGAATGGCAGGCTGAAGACAACATGGCCACCGAGTAGAGGTTGCTAAGGGGGGAAGCTCAGTCTAAGACATGTAACCAAGCATTAGTAGGCAATCCTATGTAAATGAGTGTTAGGATAGTGAATCGCTAGTTTACATAGCAAATGAGCACATTCAGTGGAGTGTAGGAGTAGGATATGGGGAGTAACAGAGTAGAAAATAGGTGACATCACGAGGGGGGTATGTATGAAAGAAGTGAAGCTCATTGGAGCAGAGTGGCATGTGCCTGCTGTCATTTAGACATCATGGAAAGAGGTGTATCAACAGGTAGACTAGGGAAAGCCAAGAAACAGAAGGTGTATACCATGGATAACACCAAAGTTTCTTGCTGAGCATGCATGCACACTTGTGTGCGCCTGTAAACCCGAGTAAGACAGAGTGCGCGCGTGTAAGCGTGAGTGCACGCGTTTAAGCCGGAGTAAGCATGTATAAGGCTGTTTAAAGAGTTATAGGCATGTTTGCATTGGTGTGCGTGCGTTTTAACCTGAATAAGCAAGTTTTAGTTCGTGTAAGCATGTGTGCGCACGTCTTAGTTGCTGTGCTCGTGTTTGCGCTTGTGTGCGCGATGCTCCCCCCTGAGGAAACAGAAAGGAAAAAGGAAGCACAACAAATAGTAGGAAGCTACCAGGGAGTGCTAGCAGAGCTAGCAGGTGAAAACAATCAGAATCAGGTAATTACACAGGCAGTACACTAGCCCAGCCCAGCCTAGCACTTAAAACTCTGCAAACAACAGTCCATTATGTTTCTCACAAGAGACACTGCAGTAGGCTAATAGAAGTGAAACTGAAAAAGCTTTACTGAGACAAAGAAATGTTAGGGGCTGCCATTGCTGTTATAAGGTGACATATGCAACATGCTGAGGGTGGTGACAATGGAAATGCTGCTGGACAACCCACAGTGGGGAGACGGAGAAGAGTGTACAGGCCCAGGTTAACCTATCAGGGGTTACATGAGCTGGAGATAGTGGAGCGCTATAGAGTGGACAGAGACCTCCTGCAGCAAATTGTTGAGCTGTGCAGGCCACGCCTCACACACAGAACCAACAGAGGGGAACCCATCCCAGTGGAAACCAAGATATGTGTTGGCATAAGAATATTAGCAACAGGTACCTTTCAGAGACCAACTGGTGATATGATGGGGATATCACAGGCATCAGCATCCAGGGTACTACACCAGTTCCTGGATGCCATGTCAGCACATGTCGGTGATCATGTATATTCCCCAATTCCCATGAGGTATTGGCCAGCAATATGCGTCTCTTCCAGCAAATTGCGGAATACCCTGAGGTAGTGGGTGCAATAGACTGCATGCACATACGCATCAAAGCATCAGCCGGCGAGTGGGGTAAGGTCAACTTCAACCACAAGGGCTTCCCCTCCATCAACTGCCAGGTCATGTGTGATGCCCAGGGCGTAATACTGAATGTGTGTGCAGGCTGCCCTGGAAGCTACCATGATTCCCATATCTGGCAACTGACACAGCTGTACCTGACATTTGCCAATGGGGACATCCCACATAGTCACCTAGTGGGGGATGCTGGCTATGCACTGGAGCCGTGGCTGATGACACTCATCAGAAACGCACACACACCTGAACAGGAATGCCATAATGAGGCACACGCACAAACACGTAATGTAATAGAGCGTGTGTTTGGGCTGCTCAAGTCATGGTTCCGGTGCCTGGACACATCTGGTGGAGCCTTGCAGTACTCACCAACTACATGTACCCAAATTGTCATGGTATGTGCTATGCTACATAATATGATCCTGCGAAAACAGCTGCAGCACGACCAGCATAGGCCTGGGCCAAACAGCCCCCCACCATTGCCAAGGCCATCACAGGCAGAGCGTGACTTGGAGGAGGAGGAACAACCAGAGCCTGCCCCAGTAGGCAGAAGGAGGCGTGCCCAGTATGCTTTGGCCTTGGCAAAGAGGCAACGCATAGCACATACACTGCCTCAGTAGGACCGCACATAAAGTAAAAGGGATGCCTAAGTTGACACTACCTGCTTCCAAACGTGCAGGGAGTGTAGTATGTGCATCCGACATAGGCAGCCCTGCAGCACCACCTAAGGCATGAATGCCATGTGTTAAGCAATATAAAGCAGTGCTAAACAGCAATTACCACCATGTAGTATATGCAAACAAAATCGCACACACCAACTAGCACAACTGTGGTCAATGTTCAGTAAATATGGGCAACGTCCAGCAATGTTGGTGAATATTGAGCAATGTCGGACAAGCCTGGTCTAAGTAGGGCATAGCTGAACAAAAGCCAACATGCTCATATTTGCTTAACAGGCCCTTAAGCAGTGTGGTCTGCTCAGTATGAAAATATAAAGAAGTAATGGGCTTCAAACCCAGAATACTGTGCACTATAGCCAAAGTACTGAACCACTAAACCATGATAATATTGCAGTAGTCTACCTGTATGACGGAATGTTGATAAGTCTATGCAAAGTAGTCCATGGAAACCCTGCAGGCACAGCATAATCCTTGTTGAGTTATGACACAAAGGTGAGTCCTGCAGTGAGAACAGAACCTGACTTCCAACACACACAGTATAAATGTTAATATTGGTCATGTTCGCACACATCAGCAAATGTAGTGGACCTCAGATAGCAACATACTGAAGGGTCACACTGGGCATGCTCACACACTTGAATAAATGATAGAAATGTCAGGCAACAAAACATGTAATGTCAGAACTGGGCATGCTCACACACTTAGGCCATGTCTGAGTACAGCAGTGGACCACGCATATCTGGCAGTTTCATGTGTTATCCCTGGAACCTGTCACTATACAGCAATCCACTCTGTGCACACAGTTATATGACAACAGACACATCTATAATATAGTGGAACCTTGTCATAATCAAATATGCTCTGCAGATACTGAAGTTCTTCATGGAAACTGGTAAAGCAAAGATGATAAAGACCTGCAAAGAGCATCAGCAATAAACATTGTGCATCTTGAACATTAGCATAGGTTCAGAGGTCGATACTAGGTTATCTGCCCTAGGGCATGTACAAGCCTAGCCAGAGTGTGTTTGGCATTCGCAACCCTGTCAGATAACTACACTGTGTGTGTGAATAGTAGGTCACATAAGATAGCCCATGTACATTTATGCTAGTGTGCCTCTGTCTAGCAGGGACACAGAAGATATCCCAGGGGTAAATATACAATCACCCATACAGTCATCAAGATGTCTCTAGTAGGTGGTCAGTGGGTGGCTCTGCCTATGTGAAACTGGGATTACATTCTGTAGTGAGTGGAGCCTCTGGGATAAGAATCTGTCCCTCCACAATGTTCTATTAACATCTGTGCTGAGGTATACATCCCTGCAGTGTGTAGCTCAAAGGGAGTTGGATATCCTGAGGTGAAGCATGTCCAGTAATTCTGGTTTGGGTATAGCTGTAAACAACAGGCACACATCATATCTGAGTAGGTGGCAAGCGACTGAGTAGAGCTGGAGTTACTGCATCTGAACTATGCAGGGCATCTGTGTGAGTCCCTAGATTTGCTTGGTGAGGACCGTCCGTGGCCAGTACAGTTGCTGCAGGTGTCAGGTAAGGTACACCCCAAATGTGGCATCGTAACCAAGCATGGATATGATGAGTATAGGGGCACAATGACCTCACTCAATCTAGATGTGAAACCATATGGGATAAGGTGGCACACATAGAAGGTGTGTCCAACCACTTTGGCAACGTGAATGTTAAAGGCGACAGTACGAACAAGTGATGTCCCCAAACCCCTAACAACTCCTACCGTATGTAATGGAGTACTACCTATGTGGTAATGTGTGGGCAGGTTGTTACTCTAAAAGGGGATGACAATGCAACTAATGGCATCCATCTCTGTGAGACCTTGATTGAGTATGCATGTGGCAGCTGGAGAGTTGATCATGGCACACAGTTTGCAGTCAAGTGCAAACATGTTCAGCCATATTCCCCCTGTGATAGCCTGTACGTAAGACAAATATATACTGAACAAGAGAGATCCCAGGACCAATCTGTGTGGGATGCCATGTGTAACTGGTGTATAGTCAGACATGGCACCTGCAATCCTGACCATGTGGGTGCTATCCCTGATCTAGGTATCAATCCATTGTGTGAGATATGTGTCCAAATTGACACTGGTGAGCCTATGCATAATGGCCCAGTGGGTTATTGTGTTAAATGGTTTTGCAAGGTTCAGGTAGGCTGTGTGGATAGCCAGCCCTATGTCGATGGACCTGTTAGCCATTTAAAGAATACCTACAGTTTCAAGAGGCAAGATCTGCCCACAACAATGCTGAAATGAGTAGGACACAGTGTCTGTAGGTTCCCGATATCTATGTGTAGGAGTCCCATGACAATATGCTCCATAGCTTTGCAGAACAGGCTACATAGGCTTATAGGGCAATATCGTCTGTGGTCCATTGTGGCACCAACTCTGTGGAGCAGGACCACTGTCCCAGTACGCTATTCCTTGGGTACCTATCCTGTGGTAACTTCGATACTGAACAGTGATGTAATGTGAAGGGTGCGTTTGTCATGATGCTCGTGTATGATGCAGGCTGGGACACCATCTGGTCACATTGATACTGTGATGTACGCTGTGGGGAGGGCAGCACTCACCTGTTACTGTGTGATGTCAGGGAGGTTATACTCTGTTGGGAGGGATAGTTGCTCCTTAGGGGGGATGGGTGGGAGACATCTGCACTGAACCTGTTTGCCAGGATATAGGCAATGCCAGTGGGTTCAGGGTATGTTTAGTCAGTATGCAGTAACTCACAGCATATCAGTGAGTGTCCACCCAGGTTCCTGACATAACTGAAGAAGGCCGTGTGATAGTCCTATGTGTCAGGTGCAATTGTCTGGTAGAAGCGGCCCTTAGAAAAGTCCATGAGTGATTGTAGCTGTCTGCTAGTACAGATCACAGATGCCTTCCCAGTCTGGGATTGTGCTCTATCATGTAGTAGCATCCTCCTGACGTTGTACAGCTTATTAATGGCTGGGGTCTACCAGACAGGTCCCCTGCCATTGTAGTAGTGGGTCTTGTTGTTATTTGGGATAGCACAATCCATGCAGTCCACTAGGTGTCCATAGAATGTGTATGTAAAGGATGCAGCAGTGTGAGCCATGTATGCCACTGTCTCAGGATCTCTGAAGGATATCACCTTGCTTCGGTGAAGTGAGATGTTGGCTCATGAGAAGTTCACCTAGATTACCCAGGATGGGTGTGTGGAGGGTATATGTATGTCCTGTGAGATACATGTATGTTCTGACCTTACCAATGAGGGGTATATCGCTGGTGTGGAAGATAGAGTCCCCATGCTGGTGATGAGCAGGTCCAATATGTATTCCCCCTTGTGGCTGTGCTGACTGGTTGTGCCAAAGCATATGAGTCCACAAATTGTCGTGACTGTTGGGTGAGGTTGTCGGGGCTTGAGTAGTATCCCCAGTCAATATGTGTGTATATGAAGTCACACAATATAATGGTGTCTGTGGAGACCTTCATATTCTCCATAGTTCCCACAAAAGCTGAGTGTGGTTCTTGAGTTTGGGAGTGTGTTCCGTAGCAGGCAACAAACTGAAAGGCAGTATTGCACAATGGTAGTTGTATATGTATGGTCTGTGATGCTTTGTGCAGTGCTACTAACCTGGAGGTGTGTGTATCTGTGATGTATATGGATACTCCCCCTAGTTGTGTTGTCTGTTCCAAGTCTTGTTGCCAGACAACATGGTATGAAACATAACCTGGTAGTGTTGGTGTGCATAAGCGAGCCTGAACTAGGTGTCTGTCAGTGCACAGATATTGCTCTCCTCCATACTGAGGAGAGTCCTGAGTGGCCACAATATGAGGTTAACACAACTGTTGTTGAGCAGCATTATCCTTAGTTTCATTTAACCTGTAATGTCTATGGAGGTGGGTTTGTCTCCTGAGCCCTGCTTAAAAAAGGCACTCTGGTGGTAGCAAGAGCCTTAGCCAGCATACCAAAGTCCAAGGGTGACAGGTGCAAGTTGTCCATAGTGAAGCTACGTTGCTTGTTGAGCATGTCACCATACGCTGACAGACACTGTATCCCCTATGAATGAAACATATTTGTTAGCCAACTGTTACATGTGATATGTGTGTCCATGTACTGTGACATCATAGTTGGTGGGTGTAAGATGCTAGACAAGGTCAGGGTCATACTGGCCTGGGCTACATGATCAGAGTGTACCTCCATGTATCATGTCATGTGGTCCAGGGAGTAATGTCTGAGGTTACACACAGCAGCATGGACAATGATGGTGCCAGTCTTGTACTTGCTTTGGAGTGACCTGACTGCCTGTGTTATGCGGCAGATCCTGGCACCCAACAGACAGCCCAAAGTGACTATTCCCTTGTCAGGGCTGGTGAGTGGTACGTCAGTGTGTCTGAACACAAGTGTCGCCTATTACAAGTGTATTAGGTGTGTTGTTTAGCCCGAAGGGCAGTGACTGTGTGGCACACTGACATTGTGAACTTAGTGATATGTGGGTATTGTAGAGGGGTAGCAGGTGTGTGTGTGTCTGCTTTGGAGGTCTCTGCTGCTTAGGTAGAGTACATTTACAGCATCCGAGTATGTCAATGTGTGCTAATGTGGTTTGAGTGCTGTTGCTAGAGGATATGTGAGACTGATATGTGGTGTGTGTGGTTACCTTCACCACCTGATAGAGTGTGCCAGTCATGGGTTGAGAGAGTTCAGCTCCCTGTATGCCTATATAGGTGCATCTGACACATATATCTGAGTTTGTTGGGAGGAGGAGAGGGTTGTCTGTGTACATGAGGCAGATGTGACATTGTGTCAATATCATAATATCCACCAGCTGGACTGAAGAGTACACCCAAAACTGACCCCTGGACATGCCAGGATGTTATCATGACATACTCCGTAGCATGATCACAAAGGATCAGTAGGGTGTTAAGCTTGTAAAAGAGTATAATAGGGATTAGTGCTCATGTTCATTAGTGTTTTGTAAAGAGGAGCTGAGAAGGAGTCCAGACTGAATCATGGCACCTCCTTGAGCTATGTCATAAATATCAATGTACACACATATATGTCCTGAGTCAGGGCCAACTGTACCTGAGTGTCAATGCCGACATCATGACAGACAGGCCCATATGTACATACCCATCCCCCACTGACAACAGTCCACATCATCATACCAGGAGATATCACATGTAGAATGGATGAGCAGCTACCCCCACTGCCAAAAGCATGGCAGCAGGTGGAATACATTGATTCCCAATATGTGTCATGCACAAACTACAGAACAAACAGATCATGCACCTGAACAGTCAACTGAACCGCACCCCCTACACAGGATGTGGAACTGTTGAATGTGTCATAGCTACATATGGCACTCCCCACAAGTGTTGGTGCACAACACACCATGGGAAGTCAAGTCCAGTACGCCTATGAGGTCTGATCTGCAAGGTCATGGAGTCTATCATGGTTGCAGTCATAAACAGAGCTATTGGAAGCTGACACACATGCAACCCTACCAACTGTGGTATGTTCATGTGTGGATCACGGTTCCCAAGCATACTAGAATGTTTGCAAGGCAGCCACCCAGGACATACATCAATGAATACATCTACACATGTGTCACATAGACTTTGAATAGCCCTTTATCAACATCCCAGACACATGTAGTATCCACAAAACCAAGAAGCTGTGCATAAATATGTGTTGACATATGACGGAATGTCAATGTGTCCACAGATAGATCACACAAGGTAAGGATACTGAGGTCATGTCCAAGCTGTTGACACCTGCTGACCCACATGGACCATTCCTGGAATGGCATAAAGCAAAGTGTACACACATCACTATGTCCAGTTTGATGATGTCACCATCCTATAAATACAGCAGGAGAAGAAAAACCAGTCATTGAAGCAAATAGTGCACCATGTTAATGCGCCTCTTTTCAATATCATAACATAGTTAGGTAGGGGTTTGAATCCTGCAAAGTGTGTGTGTGGGGAAGGGGTGTGTATGTGTGCAGTTTCCTTTGAGAAGTGTTCCCTTTTTGGAGACTGAGAAAACTCAGTAAAGGAGGTAAATTCCTCTTTGGAAAGTCTGATGATGTCACCATCCTACAAATACTGCAGGAGAAGGGAGACCAGCCAGTAAAGCAAATAGCGTGCCGTGTTAGTGCATCTCTTTCTAGTATCATAACATAATTGGTAGGGGTTTGAATCCTGCAAACAGTGAGTGTGTGTGTCTGTATATATGCAATTGCCTTTGAAAGGAGTGTCCTTTTTGGAGACTGTGAAAACACACTAAAAGAGGTACATTACTCTTTGGAAAGTCTGATGATGTCACCATCCTACAAATACAGCAGGAGAAAGCAAACCAGCCCATAAAGCAAATAGCACACAATGTTAATGTGTCTCTCCCTAGTATCATAACATAGTTCGATAGGGGTTTGAATCCTGCCAACTATGAGTAAGTGTATGTGTGCAATTGTCTTTGAAACGAGTCCCCTTTTTGGAGACTGTAAAAACACACTGAAAGAGGTACATTCCTCTTTGGAAAGTCTGATGATGTCACCATCCAACAAATACAGCAGGAGAAAGAAAGCCAGTCAGTAAAGCAAATAGCACACTGTATTAATTTGTTTCTCCCTAGTATCATAACATAGTTCGATAGGGGTTTGAATCCTGCAAATGCTGATTGTGTGGATTTTGCTTTTACTATGGTATGACATAGTATGATGACAACAGTAAGTGCACTGCAGATATCAGGTATCTGCGTGGCAAATATATATGTGTACATGTCCCCTCAATCACTGCATAGGTGTGAAGCCTGCATACTACATGAATACATTTGTTTCCATTGATAGGTTGTGCCACTGCTACTCAGATCGTAGGTCACATATGTATGTATGTGACATGGCCGTCCACTGTCATGTTCTGTGGCCAAGGTCATCTGTGGCACACACACACACCCATGACAGTTACTTAAGAGTAGTGTGAGTGAGGGTATATGCCTGTGGTATATGTCAGATATGGTCATACACAACAAAGTCTGCCAAGAATGGACAGTCTTTATAGGTGTATGACTGCCTTGTGGATATGCATTCAGGCCTCTAATGTCTGTGATACACCTTCGGACTCCACAATACCTATGGATATGTGGATACCAAGGGACACATGACATAACATGGGTCTGTATGTACACAATGGTACCCGACATACATGTTGAGGGCTACCACCGGTGTGGTACTGATGGGATAGTATGTATAGTACATGAGGATGACTATGCCATAGTTGGCTTACTGCGATACAACATGTATCACTCAACAGGCATCTGTCTGTATGATACCCTTGTGTAGGATATGCATCCCATCCAGGGAATGCATTGTAGGCCATTCCATGCATTCCCAGATTTGGATGGACACATCCCTAGTGTGTCTGCATGTACCTAAGGGGGATATATGACACACAGATGTGGTCACAGTAATGGGTGGCGGTCATCACCACTGGTTAGTGTTATAGTGTAGCACCGGAAGGATCCAATTGATACTGGGTTCCCTACTACTGTGTGTCATTTGTCAGGACATTATCCAATGATTGCTTATAGTCATGCTGTTGAGGTTGTGTATACTATCAGACTGCAAATTATTGACTGATATTAACGGTATCACCCACAGCATAGTGTCAACCCATGTCATACACACGTCTACCCATGTTAGTACATAACTGTAGTAGAATGCATACTGGCCATTGAAAGATGCAATGGGATGTTAATAATGTGTACGACACGTCCCATGTGTCCACTATGCACGTACATCCAGACAGTGTGCACCCACCATGTTCACAGATGTACACTTGCTAATCTGTACTGCACACATCACACACGTACTGTCCACTCGCTAACACATGCTGGCAACACATCACACAACAGCCAAGTGGCACATGGGTGGATAATACATACTCAGACCTAACAGTGGTGTAAACAATGCTACATTGAAAATCAGAGCTTTGATGCATAATGTCTGCTCAGATATACCTACAAGGATGTAGTTAGACTTCCTTGTTGACAACTCGCTATTATTGCTACACTGCTATAGTGTCACCCTGTGCATCAGCACCATGTTAGCCTGTCCCTCCATCGATAATGCAGATGACAGGAGGCGGCACAGGTATCATCATATGCACAGGGCATTTTGTTGCTTGCCAGAGCATGACATTGACCCATACAATCGACATGTCTGTGTGTGTGTGTGTGTGTGTGTGTGTGTGTGTGTGTGTGTGTGTGTGTGTGTGGGGGGGACAACAGTACAGCATGGGCCAATGTTGATGTAATGTGTGTGTGTATGTGTGAACCCTAGTTGTTTGCTTAATGTGTGTGTGTCTGCATGCACACAGCTCCACCATGTGGCTGCCATATATGGTGGTTTGTGGGACAGCCACAGACTGCACCTGCTTGGCTGTATGGATCACTGTCTCCGGCCAAGGACACAGTACCTGTGTCTGGCAGGGGTGCTACGGATGGTATCGGGTACCAACCCTGACTGGGTACTGTCATCAGTGGCAGAGGTATGATGACTGGACCCATGTCCCTTCTGGGACTGGCCAGAGCCACGTGCATGTGGTCTACTGAGATGGACAATGGACATGCCAGCCCCAGCATTGCTGGGGCTGGTACTGCCACTACGGGAGCGGCTGTGAGCTGTGGGCTGTCCATGACCACTGCCAGCTGTTGCTGTTGCTGGCATGCGTCCGTGTCGATGTTGCAACCATCCCGCACAGTCCTGGCTTGAGGAAGACATGTTGTGGAGGGCATCTATTGTCTCCCCCCAATGTCTATCAACGATCTCAGTGTATGTCCGAATGGCACCGGCAATGTCACGGATGCTGTCATTGATACCGGTGTTATGTACCCTCTGCGCCCTAAGTCCCTGCCTGGTGTACCGTTCCATACGTGCCTGAGCCTGCATTACAGCCCGGAACATAGTGGTCGTCGTAAGACCTGTGAGGGCATGCCTGCCAGGGGCAATACATCCAGTGGTGCTTCCCCGAGAACCCCTGGACCTCTGCCTATGTGGTACCATTCTGGGTCTATTGCTATGGCTGCTGTGAGGGGATGCACATGCCATGGGTACCACACTCTCCTGGTCAATGCCAACTGTATGCTGTCCCTCCCCTATGGCCATTGTTGGTGAGGGATGTAATGGCAGTATGAGTGTGCGCATAGATGGAGTTGAACACTGTGTACTGTCGATTGGTGGGCCAACGACAGACCCTGTCAAATTTCCCTGTGCCAAAATACATGTGTCATCATCACCACTATCCATGGCAGTGGCTTCAGGTCGCCTGCTGCTTTTGTCAAGCCCTACCTCAGCACCTGTGAGAGGAAGACAAGAAACACACGTTACGGTCTGCACATACACACATGTACACATGCACACATGCACACATGAACACATGCATACATGAACACATGAACACATGCACACATGAATACATGCACACAGGCACACAGGCACACAGGCACACATGCACACAGGAACACAGGAACACATGCACACTCCTCACTACAGCAGATATACACACACACAACAGAAATCCGAATCATACTCAATACTGGTTGAAGGTGGGTGACAGTATCACAAGGCAAACAGTCACGCACATGTGTCAGCATGCAGAATAAGTGTTGATCAAGTCCATGCAGTGTGAGTGTAGACAGCCATAGTTAATGACAGTGTACATGGCTGTGGTGCATGTGTGTACATGTTCAGTGATTCCTACACCCTGGAACACAATGTGTACAAGGACATGACATTTCTGTGCAAGTATTATAAGCTCTGCAATGTCCTGTGCACCATCACACACAGGTATACATAGATTCATAGATTCATAGATTCATAGATTAGTACTAAGCTAACTGCCCTTGCGAGCCATTTTAAGCTTAGCCAATTATCCCTTGTGGGACTCAAACCCAGCACCTTGTGTTTGTAAGGCAAACACCTTAACCATTAGGCCACCCTCCCAACCCTAATAGAATTGTACTCGGCTAACTGTCATTGTGAGCCATTTTAAGCCTAGTCAATTATCCCTTGTGAGACTCAAACCCTGTACCTTGTGTTTGTAAGACAAACACCTTAACCATTAGGCCCACATGGATTTCCATGTCTGATTGCAGTGTCTGTGTCTGTAGCAGATAATTGTGGACACAGGTGTAGCACATGCATGCTATGTACACACACGGGATGAGTGGTGCATGTATACGTGATGGGATACCAATCCTGGACATGGCCATTGTAACATTATGGGGTGTAGTACCATTAGCCATCATCATCATGCATCATGTGGTCACTCAAGGCCACTAAAGTGTGCTAGACCACTGCCTAGCATGCTGTACCTGAACCGCAGTGCCGTGGCTAAGTTCACAATTACACAGCCACAATGCACAAGGGTGTGTGAGGTGTCCAATAGGGAGCATTGCCTAACATGACTATGTTATGTGTTAAAGAGTGTTGCACAGCCCCATGCTAGGCCCCTACCCCTCAGGTATGGTATGTGTGGTGTGTGGATGACATGTGGGATACTGAAGTGTGACCTGGCAGCGGGTGTCCAGTTACACTATGTGTAGCATGTTGAGGTGTACTGCATATGACAAACGTGTTATGTTGTGTACATGTGTGTCGACTATGCCTATCCAATGTGCAGTACAGTGTTTCCACATTTGTGTCTGATGCTCTGTGCATTGCATGTGATTGAGGCAGCTACTGACATTACTGAAATGTTTCACGTCTCACAGCAAACAAGCACAGCATGCATTATGCATAGGTGTGTTATGTGTACATGGCCTACACCTCACCTATGACATGCACAGTTCAATACCAAGTTTAAAGTGTTAACACACTCACCAGCATGTAACGTCTGCCCTGCTGTCACACCAGAGGGACCTGCAAGAATATGACACAGTTTGCCAGTGGCCACAACTGTGGCATTGCTACTGTGAGTGTGCTAAACTACAGTAGAACAACAGGCATAGGTATACAGATACTATTCAAATTATCAGTATTGCACACAATAGGCAGCACAACTGCTAAACACAGTACACATCTCACACATGCATAATCTAACAATACAGGTAACAGTAGTCTACTGCTAGGGCATGTTACCTGCATGCTCCATGTCACTATGCTGGGTGGCTCCGGCCTCCATGATGACACTTGTGTGATGTTGTCATTGCTCTAGGCCAGGAGCCACCACACTTAGCAGCGGTTCCTCCACTCTGGTGAGGGGGGGGGATGTATAGCCACCCCACCACCTATGGCAAGCTGTTGTCTGTGGATATCAGACACACACCACCGGACATGTCTAGTTAAATCACTGCAGTGATGGCGTACCTGCTCATATGTCCAGTTAAGCATGCCTATGTCATTTACCCGGTGAACAAGTTCTTGCCACAGTGCAGTACGCTCCTGCTGTTGCTGGCTGGCCCTTGAAAACAGCAGAGTATAGTGCTGAAACAGGCTGTGGTGGAATTCCTGTTCCTCTGCAGCTGTGTAGCAGGGGTTCCTGTGATGAGCCATAGGCCTGGAAGACAAGTAAATGATATGTGTGAGCAAGTCATGTGGCACACTTAACATTATACAGTACAGATATCAGTTAACTGACATATATAGCATTTGTTCGTCTGTCAGAGGATACACACATTCAATACCACATATCAGTGCTCAGCCCACAACTGGCTGACAGTGCCTGCCACACTCCATATGACACATCAGTATACACCAGTACTCAGCTCACTGTTTGGGATCCAATGCACAGCCTTGCCAGGGGGGTACATATCAAGCTAATGCATGCAGAAATATGTCATCCATTGCAATGAAAGAAAAATACAGTTAAAGTATAACCAGTAACCCACCCTAGTCGTTGATGCCATACCCCTACCTAACATATGTGCACAGTTGTTAATATAGCTGGCATACTGCTGTAACAGTGTATACATGTTGCTAGGTACACATGCAAACCCTGCATCACACATGTGATTGCAGACATGGTACAGGCATCATTACACACACATCAGACATTCATACAACACACAAATGTATGCTAACACAGATGAGCATTTGCTATGTACCTTACAGTACTGTGTGCCCCTACTTACAGATACCTATGCCTGAGGAATGTAATCTGTGCAGACTGCAGGAAACACACAAGACAGTGTTACCAGGGAATGTGAACATACACCATACTGTGCTGTTTAGACCTACAGCTTCAGGTGGTACAACAGTTCAAATGTCGGCTGGATTCACCAGCAGTACCACTTACTGAGCATACATGTATTGCTACATAGGTTCATAGGTTCATAGGTTCATACTAGGCTATCTGCCCTAGGGCATTTATAACCCTAGCCAGAATGTGTTTGGCTTTCGCCACCCATTTTAAATTTATTTTGCTATGCCCTTTTTCGAGGTTAGTATACTATGCCTCTATCTAACAGTGACACAGAAGTGATACCCGGGGTAAACCTACGATCTCCCATCCACTCATCAAGATTCCTCTTGAAGAGAGTCAATGAGGGACTCTGCCTAACCTGGACTGGGATTTTATTCCAGAGTGAAGGGAGCCTCTGGGTTATGAATCTGTCCCTCCAGCATGTCCTATTTATTTCAGTGCTGAGGTTCAAGTCTCTCGCGTAGCTTCGATGGGATTTGGATTTTCTGAGGTGCAGCATGTCCATTAATTCGGGTTGGACATGGCTTTATGCGTCAGGCACAGATCTCCTCTGAACAGGTGGTATGCCACTGAGTAGAGCTGGAGTTTCTTTAACTGGGCAGCATATGGCATCTGTTTGAGCCCTTTGATCCTCTTGGTGAGGTACTTTTGGGGTCTTTCCAGTTGCTGCAGGTGTCTGGTAAGGTACATCCCAAAGGCATTGTATTCAATTATGGGCCTGATGAGGGATGAGTAAAGAGGCACGATGACCTCCCCTGATCTAGATGTGAATCCCTTCATGATTAGGTGGGCTATATAAAATGTTTTTCTAACCACTTTGGCCACGTGGTTGTCAAATGAGAGATTGCTATCAACTTGGGTCCCCAGGTCCCTAATTACTTCTTCTGTACTTAATGGATTTCCACCTATGTGGTAATTTATGGCCACTTTGTTTTGCCAAAGGGATGACTATACACTTTTGGCATTTAGATTGAGGCCATGGCTCTGGCACCAGTTGTCTGTTTCTATGAGGCCCTTTTGGAGGATGCTTGTGTCGGCTGGAGAGTCGATTATGGCACCCAGTTTGCAGACATCTCGAACTTGGTCAGCCACAGTCCTTCCGTGTTGGCCTGTACCTCCGAGAAATATATACCGAACAAGAGGTCCCAGGACTGAGCCTTGTGGGACACCACTTGTAACTGGTTTGGAGTCTGACATGGCTCCAGCAATTCTAACCATGTGGGTTCTGTCCTTGAGCCAGTTTGCAATCCATCTAGTGACATAGGGGTTTATATTTAAGCTGGTGAGCTTATCTATAATGCCCGAGTGGGGTATTGTATCGAAGGCTTTTGCGAGGTCCAGGCAGGCTGTGTGGACCACCTTCCCCTCGTCAATGGCCTTGGTGACTGTTTCAAAGAAATCAACCAGGTTTAAGAGGCAGGATCTGCCCTTAACAAAGCCGAACTGGGTAGGATCCAGTGTTTGTAGGTCCCCAATATCTTTATTTATGAGGTCCATGATGATCCTTTCCATAGCTTTGCAGGCCAAGCTAGTCAGGCTTATGGGGCGATAGTTTCCAGGATCCGTTGAGGCACCACCTTTATGGAGAGGGACCACTGTTGCTGTACACCACTCTTTGGGCACATATCCTGTAGTAAGGCTGAGATTGAACAGTAGTTTTATGTTTGGGTTTAGCTCTTCTTTGAGTTCATGTAGGGCGCCGGGACACCATCTGGTCCCATTCATGCTGTGTTTTTGCTTTGGAGAGGCGGCTCTTACCTGAGCATCTGAGATGTCAGGGGCAGCACTCTGCTGGGATAGATATTTGCCCTTTTGGTGGGGGAGAAGTTTGCTGAACCTGTCAGCTAGGATGTTGGCAATGTCTGTGGGTTCGTGTATTTTTGTCATTTTGGACTAATTCTGAGCATATCTGGGAATTACCACCCAGGTTCCTAACATAACTAAAGAAAGCCTTGTGATTATCCTTAGTGTCCTGTGCAATTTTTCTCTCGAAGCTGGCCTTAGACAATTTTATGTGTGCCCGTAGTTTTTGCTAATACTGATCAGTGATGCCTTCCCTTTTGGGATTTTGCTTTATCATTTAGTAGCTTCCTCCTTCTATTGTATAGTTTGTTTATGGCTGGGGTCCACCAGACAGGACGTCTGCCTTTGGAGGATTGGGTCTTGCTTTTATTTGGGATCATGATCCATGCATTCCTGAAGGTGTTCATAGAATGCATTTATAAAGGATTCTGCGGTCTGGGCTGTATTTTCCACAGGCCGGGGCTTTGAAGGATTCCACCTCAGTTTTGAGGAGTGTAAAATTTGCTTTAGAAGTTTTCATTGTGGTTTTCTGGGCAGGGGGTGGGGTCGGGATGTGAATATCCAGTGAGATTAGTTTATGGTCTGATCTTACCAGTGAGGGATACACTTCTGGTCTGGAGCATAGAGTCCCCATGTTGGTGATGATCAGGTCCAGTATGTTTTCCCCTCTTGTGGGAGTGGTAACAAGTTGTTCCATAGCATTTGAGTTTATAAATTCTAGGAACCTTTGGGCTAGGGTGTTGGAGCTAGAGTAATGCTCCCAGTCTATGTTTGGGTAGTTGAAGTCGCCCAATATAATGGTGTTTGGAGAGACCTTCATATTTTCCAGTGTTCTCAGGAAGGCCGAGTGGGGTTCCTTCAGCCTATGATGGGACACCACAGTCGTACACAAGGAACTACGTCACAACATATACTATTCTACTATGTCTGCATCCCAATAACTGACACATCTTTCTCTGGCCTCACACTTAGGACACAAACGACCATGACAGAAACAACCTCACACCTAGCTATCACACCGTCACAGACCTTGCACACATTCACTGTCACACTCATTCCACCTCACATAGCAGGTATTGCACTGTGTACATGTCTGTGTGCATTGTGTCATAAGTAGGTAATACGCTATTGTTCCTGGGGCCTACAGCAGCCTAGCCATATGCTACCCTGGCCTGTGACACACATGCAATTAGATTTCACTTCCTCCTGTCAACCGGGTACACAGAGGTGATTCCCAGGACAAGTTACCTATCCCCCAGACAATCATCAGGGGTATGTCTGACATCTGCTACTGAGGAGCCTTGTTTGTTCATGCTGGGTGGTTTACTCCAGAGTATGGCATATTTGCCATTAGGAGCCTATCCCTCCAGCATGTGCTGTTTAGTGAGGTTGTGGGGACTAGGGACCTAGGCCGTGTTGCCCGGTGGGATTGTGAGGTGTTGACATGGTGGTTGTCTGACTGCTTTGGGTGTGGCATACCTCTGTATGTTTGGCAGAGGTAACCTCTGGGTGGCCGGTATACAACACACTGTAGCTGTGGTTATGTGAGTCAGTCTGCATAGGGTATATGTTTCAGGGCAGTATTATCCTTTGTGAGGTATGTCTGTGGCCTTTCCACTTGCGGTAGTTTTCATGTGAGGTACATACCACATGGGGCATTGTGATGAGTACAGGGGAACACTGACCTATATTTCTGTTCATGACACATTGTTTGTGATTACACGTACCACGTAGACAGATTACAAGACTAGTGTGGCACTGTGAATATCAAAGGGGAGGCTACTGTCCACCTGTGTCCCATGTTCCCTTCTGACACCTTCAGTGTTAGTCAGGCAACCACCTATCTGGTAGTTAATGGGTAAAGTGTTTTGGAATGGGGTATGGCACTGCAGTATCAACACTGCTGTTCAGTCCATGCCTTGGTCACCAGGCACCTGTTGCAATACGTCTGACCCTGTGTCTCCCTCTCTCACTATATATATATATATATATATATATATATATATATATATATATATATATATATAAATATTTATATACATATATATTTATATATCACTCTATATATACATATCTATCAAGATTAAGGGACATTTTACTTGTAAAACTAATAATATAGTTTACATAGCACAGTGTGCTTCGTGTAATCATTTCTATATAGGCAAGACTATTAGGAATTTAAATAAACGTATTTATGAACACAATTTGGCCATTAAGAAAAGGGATTTGACGAATGCCTTGGCCAAACATTCACTAAATTGTGTTTCAATTAAAAAGTTTATGTTTTCAGTGTTAGAGAAGGTTGATGACAGTTTGTTTAGTGGAAATTACAAATTATTATTAGAATGTAAGGAATCTATTTGGCAAATCAGGTTAAAGGCAGATGAGCCACCTGGATTGAATGATGTCATAAATATTAAGTGTTTTTTAGCTTTACAAAAATTTTAAAGCATCATTCAATTAACTTCTAGGTTAAATATTTTTTTAAAAAAACCTTTGTTTTATGTTATAAATACATTTATTTGTATGTAAAGCATTTTAGTACTTTTAGTATAATAATGTAATTTGAAATTTTACATGAGGTTTATTATTGCAATTATATACAGACATATATTTATATGCAAAGAAAGTTTTTTATAAAATGAAGAAAATTTATTGGGCAATTTTGGACATGTGATTTTGGTAATAAGATATTTAAAACACATGGTCTGTTGTGTGGGTGCATTTCTGAAGAAGTTCTTGAGATTAAAGAACGAAAACGTTTAAAAAGTAGCGGGTTGGAGTCTGGTCTTTTGTTTGGCAGTGGTGAACTTTCATTTGTTACTTGGTTTGGTCTTTTTCGTGGTGTAAGCAGTTTTTGAGTACATCGCATGCTCAATGGAAGACTCACAAGACATCCTTTTAAACCTGAGCACCCATCCGGTTCCTGATTTTGGCGTTGAATTCACGGACCAGATGACGGGGATTATAGCAGGAGCCATCAAGCAGGCTCTTTCGTCCCAACTAGGTGGAACTAACTATGCTGGTGAGGGTCATGCTGCTAGACCTGGATGTGAAAAACGCGATGCTAGCGGTAACGCTAACACTTCCGGAAGTACTAACAAACGGTTAGTAGCTTTAGCTTGCAGCAGCGATAGTGGAGACACGCCAAATTCAAATCGGAACCTTAATGAAATGAAGATTCCTTCTGTTGGATTTATTAGCAGTTTGGTAGTTGACGACAATGCAAATCCTTTTTGTATGGAAGACTCTGGTGACCAGAATCAGTCTGATTCAGGTAATGTTGTCGTTACAGCTAACAATGATAATTTTGAAAAATGTAAAGAAAACATTTTCAAATTAGAGAAAACCACTATAAAACTTGTCTCATTACAACTTGAAGTTCTTTATTTAGAAGAAAACATTAGACTCAAATGTGTCCCGTTGGGTCTACGAACTTTTAAGTATCCTAATTGTGTTACTGAAGGTGACGCTTTATTTTTGAAACTTGTTGATGTGTTTAACAATGCAGGCTTACAGTACATGGGATTGTTGGTTGAATTTTATCGTAGCGAAATTGTTCGCATTAAGACTGAGCTTGAAAACTTGGACAAACTAATTAGATCTTTTGAAGCCTTTAAAAACTTAGCTTCATTATACTTGGGTATTGAAGCTAAGGTTAAAAGGCACAGGCTGTCAGTAATTTCGAGAAAACAGGGTAAACTTAAGAGAGACTTGGCAGCCTATGCAGCACAAAAAGCTTATACCTTAAAGGCAGTGCGTTTTAACAAAAATGTTTCAGCTCAAAATGTGAACGCTACAGACAACGTTCCAGTGTTTAATAACAACAAAAGCAGTACTGTTAAATCTAATGTTGGTATATCTAAGCCAAATAATCAAGGTGCTTCTGTCAATGACAATGAGGTCAGTAGTTTGGATTCTTTTCAAGGGGACAACAATAGTTCTCAGGTGGCCTCTGATAATCAAATTAAGGGTCCTTTTTTAATGGACAGTGCTGGAGTAAAAAAGACTCCCAAATGGAACAACAAGGTACAGACAAGGAACAAAGGAAGAGCGAAAGGAAAAAGGAAATATTAGACTTTCAAATGAACTTTGTTAACTTGACTGACGTTGCTCTTACTGATAATATGATTTCTGTCCTTAAGAAAGGTTTCACTTTTGTTCCTAATAACCAGTGTGATGTGACAAAGCTGATTGTTGATTTTAAGTTGTATTGTCGAAAGTTAAACTTAAAATTTATATTTGACAACACTGGTTTAAAAGAACAAAAAGGTGTCAAACAAGGTTACACAAAGAGCACTTTTAATCCTTTATTAAACACTACTTTGGCTGTGTTTAACAAACAATGTGAGAATGACTTCAGGCACATTGATAGGAGGATAAATTATGCACCTAACCTTACAGAAGGTGAGCTTTTGGCTTTGGACACCATGGCTAAAATAGAGAACATCGGATTATGAAGGCAGATAAAGGTGGCACAATAGTAATCATGGCTCAAATGGATTACATAGATAGTATCAACAGCATGTTGGCCAATACTAGAAATTATGTCAAAGTCAACAGTAGATTTGTTCAGGAAAGTTATTGTAAGGTTGATAGTTACTTATTTGATTTATTTAATGAAGGTAGCATTGATTACAACACTTACACTTTCCTGGACATAGAGTTTCCCAAAATAGCCAAAATGTTTGGAATACCTAAAGTGCATAAGGGTGAAGTGAATTTAAAATTTAGACCCATTATTGCAGCTTCTGGTAGTAAAACTGAGACAATTTCAGTATGGTTAGATGACATTTTGAATCCTTTAGTGCAGAAATCTAGATTTTATTTGCGTGATTCCTGGCATTTGTTGGAATTATTGAAAGAGATAGATCTTGGTAGAACAGATAATGATTTACATTTTGCTTCTCTTGATGTTGAATCTCTTTATACAAGCATAGATCAGAATGAGGGTATCGAATTTATGAGAGATTATTTAACTAAGTATACAAGCTTAGACAACACTTTGGTCAACACTTGTTGTGGTCTCATGGAACTGGTGCTTGACAATAATTTCTTTAAGTTTGACGGTACCTTTTATAAACAGATATCGGGAGTGGCAATGGGGTCTAGAGTGGCACCCAGTTTTGCAAATTTGGTTATGTCATCTTGGGAGACAAAATTTCTAGTTCCGCAATTAATAGATTATAACATCATGTTCTATAAAAGATACATTGATGATTTAATTTTTTTATGGAAAGGTGATGAAGAAAGCTTTAAATCTTTTCTTGGTAAGCTTAATTCTACAACAAATTTTCTGAATTTCACTTTTGGCAATTTTGGAAAAAACATCACTTTTTTGGATTTATCTTTGACTATAGATTCAATAGAACACAGATTCACTAGTAAAATTTATAGAAAACCAACTTTTGTTAATCAATATTTACATTTTGAAAGCCTTCATCCTAAACATATGAAAAAAGGTGTGGTGAAAGGCCAGTTTATTAGGCTCAGTAGACTTACTAGTGAAAATGACATGTTTGCCAGTGAAAGTGAAGATCTAAAAAGTTTTTTTATGGAAAGAGGTTATGAAACAAGATGGTTAGATAGCATTATAAAGGAGGTCAACATGCTAAGAAAGAACATAGCCATTCCTATTCTCACTAGTGTATTGAGAATAGATCAAGTAGAAAACAACAAACTATCTAAAGACAAATTTGTGTTGGCTTTTCCATTACCTATCAGCAATGAGATGGATATCATTAAAGGGATAGTGACCAATAATTGGAAAATTGTGTTAGGTAATCACGAATTAGCCAAGATTTTAGGTACAAGTCCAGTTTTCACTTATAAAAAAGTGACCAACATAAAAATGATTTTAGAAAAAGAAGAAAATTTACAAACACACATCACAAGTAGGGTAGGAACATATCCCTGCAAAGAATGCAAACAATGCAGATTTGTTAGTGGCACTTCTAGTGTATTTTTAGGACACTTAAAAAAGGACTTCAAGATTAAGGGACATTTTACTTGTAAAACTAATAATATAGTTTACATAGCACAGTGTGCTTCGTGTAATCATTTCTATATAGGCAAGACTATTAGGAATTTAAATAAACGTATTTATGAACACAATTTGGCCATTAAGAAAAGGGATTTGACGAATGCCTTGGCCAAACATTCACTAAATTGTGTTTCATTTAAAAAGTTTATGTTTTCAGTGTTAGAGAAGGTTGATGACAGTTTGTTTAGTGGAAATTACAAATTATTATTAGAATGTAAGGAATCTATTTGGCAAATCAGGTTAAAGGCAGATGAGCCACCTGGATTGAATGATGTCATAAATATTAAGTGTTTTTTAGCTTTACAAAAATTTTAAAGCATCATTCAATTAACTTCTAGGTTAAATAATTTTTTAAAAAAACCTTTGTTTTATGTTATAAATACATTTATTTGTATGTAAAGCATTTTAGTACTTTTAGTATAATAATGTAATTTGAAATTTTACATGAGGTTTATTATTGCAATTATATACAGACATATATTTATATGCAAAGAAAGTTTTTTATAAAATGAAGAAAATTTATTGGGCAATTTTGGACATGTGATTTTGGTAATAAGATATTTAAAACACATGGTCTGTTGTGTGGGTGCATTTCTGAAGAAGTTCTTGAGATTAAAGAACGAAAACGTTTAAAAAGTAGCGGGTTGGAGTCTGGTCTTTTGTTTGGCAGTGGTGAACTTTCATTTGTTACTTGGTTTGGTCTTTTTCGTGGTATATATATATATATATATATATATATATATATATATATACATATCTATATATATCCATATATATCTGTATATATCTATATATCTCTATATATATCTATATATGTATATATGTATATATCTATATATATATCTATATATGTATATATCTATATATCTACATATCTATATATCTATATATATCTATATATGTATATATGTATATATCTATATCTATATATATATATATATATATATATATATATATATATATATATATATATATTTGTGTGTCTGTGTGTATATACACACACATATATATATATATATATATATATACACACATACTTGTAAACAGCCACTGCTGTATATATAAATGCACATATATGCAGATATACTGCCCACCTTTCATGGTGGGAATACCAATTATGGAACAGTTGTGAGACATACAATTATGTAATAATATTCCACAGTGTTGTGCAGAATGCATTTCGCTGTCCTCAGGCCGTATAGCCATAGCAGACCTCACACTCAGTCCCACAGCATTTAACCACCGCATGACATATACCTGCACTGCTTGCTGTTTTCAGTGCCAAACACTACAACCTACATAGATATGTGCACATAGCAACCTTCAAATACATATATATGTCCAGCCTTCACTAACAGTTGCAGTATGTCCCTTGCCCTATGCACAACTGCATATACATATAGATACGGACTGCTACCACATAAGGAGTGTTCACAGAATGTAGAGTACCCTTCAGACACATCATTCTGATGCCAGCAAATACATCTGTGTTACATACCTTACCTTAGTATTTCTCACCTCAGGCTGTTGTACCTGTTGATGTTTTTTTTTTTTTTTTTTTATTTGTTTAGGTTGGTGTCTTCCACTGCCTCTGTTTGTTTTATTTTTTGTTTTGGTTGGTTGGTGTCTCCAACCGCATCTGTTTTTTTTTTTTTTTTTTTTGAGTTGGTCTCTCCAACTGTTTGCCTGTCTGTCTGTCTGTCTGTCTGTCTCTCTCACTCACTCTTTCTCTCTCTCTCCAGTTGCTGCAATGATATTACTGCATGTGTGGACAGCAAGTACAGGCTGCTTTTGTAGGTATCTGCACATGTGCATGTGATGGCCTCTGCACCAATTGGTGCCCACCATTTAGTAATTGCATGCAGCCTGCTGTGTGGTAATTGCAGTTCTCACTGTGATTTCAAGACACTGCTATAAAATGATAGGTTAGGTAGGCATAGGCCTTTCAGTTTTGCAAGGTGGGGACCATGCTTGTTTGCTGTGGACACTGTTGTGTTAGTCAGAAGGTTGGTATATGTCTCATATCTGAAGCTGGGTTGTAGCCAGTGAAATGCATGTTGTACTGAAACCTGACTGTTGCTTCTTCAAGTACACTCTTCTCAGTGTGTAAGTTTACTCACACCTCCTAATGCTAACACTGGATACATGGGAGTATGTACTTTCTTTTGGAATTAGGGAATTAACTGGCATACAACAGTAGTTATTGCAATGTATTCCTATGGCTTTCCTGTTTTCCCTTTACATTCAGTCCTTGTAATGCATGTTATATTTCTTTATTGCAATGTATTCCTATGGCTTTCCTATTTTCCCTTTACATTCAGTCCTTGTAATGCATGTCATATTTCTTTATTGCAATGTATTCCTATGGCTTTCCTATTTTCCCTTTACATGCAGTCCTTGTAATGCATGTTATATTTCTTTCAGCACCAAGTTATTGCATATCGGTTGTGGCTTAGTGGTACATCATGCAGAGTGGTGAGTCCAAGGTGTGGGGTTTGAGACTGACAAGGGTATTTTATCTTGCTGCTGAGCAATACAAGGGCCTTGTCATACAGAGTGACAAAGGCACTTTTAAGCAGTTGTAAGCGAGTTGGCATGGGTTTGCGCGATGCTTAGTGATGCTAAGCAACGCTTAGCTTAGCTTATTGTATTTTAGCAATACTAAGCTAAGCTTAGCTTAGCTTATTTTATGTTAACAATAGTAAGCTAAGCTTGGCAGAGCTTATCATATCTTAGCAATGCTAAACTAGGTGCACACATGCGCACACTGGTGCAAACCCGCTGACTACTTTTTACAAGTGCTCACTCCCGCTAACCCCCACACTCATGTCTTTGACAGAAAAGTAAATGGGGAGATTGGACTGTGGTGATAAAGGGCGCTCAAAGAGGGGAAGACAGTAGGGAAACTAGCTTGGGATGTACACGATGGGTGTGGAGAAGGTCCATAGCTGCCCATTTCTTTACCAGCAACAGCTGTGCATATGCAATACATTAGGTGGGATATGTGAAACCTTCCACCCCTGAGAGAGTGGTGAGGACATCTAAGTATGTTGTACTACGAATTATGAATATCAGGCACATGCACTGTTTGTGAACAGCTATACTGTCATTAGTACATTACTCGCATCTATACAGTTTGTGGTTTGTGTTGGCATTAGCACAGTCTGCTCAGGACGACTGGACATATTTCTGTACTGTGTATGCCTACCTACACCCTTTGTTGTGCCTGACTACACAGGTATATAGTACCTTTGGGTAGGGGTGCAGAACTGCAGTGTGTATTATTTATTATCGTGTGATGTTTATCTTGCTGAACATGCAGAGTTGCTGTGTACCTGTAAGTCTATGAAGGCTTGTAGTCTGTCTGAGTAGCTCCCACCTGTGGACATATCCAGATGGTAGACAGAGGTCAGCCTAGTATTCTTTGACTGTGCACCACAGCAGTCTTTTCAGCACCTGAACAATGGCATTGTCACAGTTGGTTGCTAGCAGTACATGGCTACATCTTTTGCTATTTCTGTGTTGTACTTCTACATAAGGGCATGCTTGTGGGATTCATTCTACAGCTATTTGCAGAGTGTGTAACAGCAGACAAGCTGATATGCCTGTGTGTTTCTGACTCTTCCAGGCCTCAGATACTCTCACATATATATTTGAACAGCCTCAGGGAAAGGTACATATAACTGGGATATACCTGTGATATAGTTCTGACATTTTTCAGTTCAGACTTTGGGTGATTCAGACCATTTCTATTACTACACCTTTTCTGACGTGCAAGCGGTGTCTACTCTCACTTATTGACATTTGTTATTAAGTGAGATTCAACACCTTTCTGCCTACTGTTAGTACATTTCACAGGGAGTCAGAGGGGCACAGCTAACTTTTGTTTACTAATCAGGGTCATCACTGTAGAGCAGTCACTGTTGGGAGGTCTGGTCTGTGACCTATGCTAATATGCCAGTGTGTATCCTGCTCTGATACTGTGTAGGGTTTGTAAGCTGCTACTGTAACCTTATTCCCTACTAGCATGGCTGATTCTCTTTTCACAGTCATGTCATGCAATTCAACAACACCTGCTGGTTAAGGCCCACAGAACAAGATTTGTGTTATGCCATTCCTATTTTCCCTTTACATTCACTCATGGTGATGCATGATAAATTGCTTTCAGCACTAAATTATTGTATATCTGATGTGGTTTAGTGGTACTTCATGCAGACTGGTGACTCCAAGGTCCTGGGTTTGAGATTGACAAGGGTATTTTTATTTTGCTGCTGAGCAATACAAGGGCCTTGTCATACAGAGTGACTAAGGCACTTTTAAGCAGTTGTAAGTGGGTTTGCGTGATGCTTAGCAATGCTTAGCTAAGCGCACACAAGCTCACACTCACGCACCCCCGCTAACTACTGCTTAAAAGTGCTTACTCCCGCTAACCCCCGCGCTAATTTCTTTTAAAGAAAAGAAAATGGGGAGATAGGAAAGTGGTGAAAAAAGGGGGCACAGAGAGGGACAGACAGTAGGAAAACAAGCTCGGGATATGCAGGAAGAGTGTAGGGAAGGCCCATAGCTGCCCATTTCTTTAACAGCAACAGCTGTGCATATGTTGAAAATTTGGAGTGAGTTTTGAGACCTTCCACCCCTGAGAGAGGGGTGAGGACAACATAGTTTGTTGCACTGCCAATTAGAATTATCGGTGTACATGTCCTATGGACATGCGTGCAAAATGGGAAGCTATGTAAGGGGCGTAATTTTATTTCGGGTACAGATTGCCCTTTTTTTTTTTCAGGTGAGAGTGGTAAGTGAGGTAGGGAAAATAGGTATATTTGGGGAGGGAGGTTGGGGAGTTAAACAGACAAAACAAACAAGACGCATACAGGGGCGGAATTTGACACATGGGGTGGGTGAACACAATTGGCGGGGAAGGTTGTTTGGAAATCGCAAGCCCATGAGCCCACAGATGGTAACAGTGGAACTGAGATCCCCACCCATGGGCAGTCACCACTGCACATTCACAGCCCCGGGGTGACTGTGCTGGGGGCTGAGTAGGATGGGCAGGCTCACCTGTGAGACGCGCCACTCTCGCCTCAAGCTGGCATAGGGGATCAGTGACTGAACGCTGGATCTCCCTATGCACCACAGCCTGGACCCTTCAAAGGGTGATGGGTGGCCCTTCTCCGCCCACGCTTGCATGAGGGGGATGAGCCCCATCCCCTGCAGTGCTTCCACCCGAAGGTGGCACAGGACCAATGGAGGAGGGGAGTCCGGGCTGGGCACCAGAGCCACTGGTGCCAGGTGCACTCGCCAACTGAGGAGGGACAGGTGGGTCCACTGGGACCGGCCTTCCCATACGTTCTGTGATTCGGTGTGTTTCATTACAACATAAACAACAGCATTCCAGATTAGCTGTAACAGCATGCAGTAATATTCCCATTAACCCAACACACCACAGTTCCAAAAGTTGAACAGCAAACATAACACATGCATATATTGAACAACAGTGGTTATTCCAACCGCATGGAGGGATAATTGGTAGCAACAGGCCATCATGAACATGGTGTTTGAACAGGGCACATGCATGAACATGAGTGCAAATATTTATGGAACAATAGGACATATATCCCGACAAATATTTAAGATTACACATACCCATTGAGGTGCGGAATTGCATGGTTTATGCACAAACAGTAGGGTGTAGAAAAAAACCTCCATTAACATCTTATAACACTTTTACTCTACACTACATTCCTAGTGACTGCAGGTGTATATTCCCTACATGTATTATTACACTTGCCACCATGCATTAGGTTGTGTAATGGGTTTGGCTAGTTCAATCTATACTTGACCTATATCTCACATACTAACTGTCCAGGATGCAGATGTTACTGCTACATATTTCATGGTTACATTTATATTTCTTTATCTACATATCTGGATGTTTTCACATGACATTTTCACTTCTAATTGTACAGAACCCTGCATTTATTGAAGCACACTTACATTTCTGGGGAACATATTCACATGCTACTCGTGTGCCAGATTTACTTATGCATGCCAGCCAGTAACTGACTGTTGAGGACTGTATATTTACTTAACAGCTACTAGTACTTCCATCACCCACTTTAGATGGGACTGCAGAACTCTGGGTTGCCAGCACTTTCTAACACATTACTATTTGCATAATGCAAGGGTATAACAACATTTCATACTAAGTGAAATAGACACACTCTGGGTTTTAGACCTTTATTAATGACATTACACACTTTTCCACAGGCTCACTCCTTTATTTGTTTTAATGGTATATATGGCAGACATGTTCACGACATATTATACCTTTATTAATAGGTTAGCATACTCTTTTTTCTGGCTCACTCACATATTATTTTATATGACAGTGCCTGCAGGGATATTATTCCAGACATGTGTTACCTTTCTTAATGGGTTACTACACTCTTTTTCTGCCTCTCTAATGTTTTTATCTGACAGTACACGCAGAGGACTTATTCAGTCCATTTTATGACTGTATTATTGGACTACAACACTTTCTTTCATGCTCTCTCCCATATTCTATATAACAATACATGCAGAATAATCACTAACCTGCCTGGCAGCGCAGCCTTAGCAGCCTATCTTCATAGGCTTGCTGATTCATAACACGGTCTCCTGCAGCTGTAAAGTAAATGAAGGGATATTGAGACATTCCTATCCATTATTTATACTCCATTTTAAATCCTTACATACTGCATTCCATGGCTACATACTCAGTTGTAGGACATCTCACATCCCATGGGCCTCCTGTATCCACTGGTTCAGGTGGTCCTCCTTTTGTCTCTTTGGGTCCGCATGGTGGTGACGGACCTGCTCACCAGTCCGGGGAATGCCTGTGGCACTGGTGAGGTCACGAGCTAACTGGTTTCAAGCCTCTGCCTTGTACTCCGTTCCTTGGAATTGGCCCTGCAAGAGTCTTGCCTTGTGATGGTGGACTAGGAGCCAAACCATGTATTTGGACTCCTCGGTGCCCCATCTCTGCTCTCGGAAGCACACTCCCTCTCCAACACCAGACATTCTGACCGCAGATGTGAGCTGCAATCAGTTATGGCATGTATTCCCGCCTGTGGGGCTTAAATATGCTGCATTTCCCGCACTTTTTTGTGATTGGCCATTTTGTAAAATTCTCGGCTGACTGCAGACCTGCTTAGTAATGGTTAAACTACCATTCCTAAGTTTATGTATGTTAATAGTGGCTGTTTCCCCAATGTTGTCATGGCTTAGTGGTTCTGTACTTTGACTGTGATGCAAAGGGTCTTGGGTTCAAACCTTGTCGTTCTTTTATTTTAATACTGTCTAGACAGGCTAGGGGGTATGGCTGTGTTTAAGCAACTTAGCTCTACGTTGCTCCCCTGTGCTCTATGGTGCCCTGGTTGGCACAGCGCGCATGTCCGCTCAAACACATTGCGCTGGGTAAAGCATTTTTAAATGTTGGGCAACTCTATTGCACTGGATAAAGTGCTATTATACTATGGGCAACTCTGTTTAGCTGGGTGAAACGCTATTAAACTATGGGCAACTCTATTTAGCTGGGTGAAGCGCTATTAAACTATGGGCACCTGTGTTTAGCTGTGTAAAACGTTGACAGCAGGCTATTATATATCTGGGTCTTTTAAAAATATATATTTTGTTCACTGATACATTGGCCATGTCACTGCTTTTAATAAAATTTTAATCATATTTGTCTGGTATTATTTCAAATACTGATTTAAAACATAAATAAGAAGGGGAGTGGTGGGACTCGAACCATGAATGCCTTCTCTTTGTGCATACGCTCTACCATTACACTATTGCTATTTAGATTAATTTGCATAAATAGTTCTTATATGCTCTTCAATGTCACATTTGCTAACTGCGGTTAAGCAATGGGCACACCCGCGCAAACAAGCGCAAATACGGGCAGCTATATCGTGGATTTAAAAAATATTTTTTTTTTTCCGTTTTATAACTCTGATGGGGGTTTACAGTGTCAGGGAGTGTGGAGTTGGGTGCAAGTACATTTGAGCGGACTCACTCTTGTCTGTTGACATTATGCTTTTTAAAACCTTGCAGGGGCGTGGACTTTTAGACTGCTCGGTAGTCGGACACGCCCCCTGCTTGTCTACTCAGTCCATGTAAGAGTTACGGATGTGTCAGTGTGCCCTCATGAATATTAATGGCACGCTGACATCATACTGTTCAACTGCAGCCTCCGAGTAAGACATATTAAGTCTTACACGGAGGTTTCGTGAATCCGGCCCATAGACACATATAGATATACGGAAGCATAACCTTCAGTCAAAATGACAATTACTGGATCCTGCAATGATCAAAGCAAAACTGTTGAAAACCAAAATATCAATCCACAACTTTTTTGTACCCTCTGCTAATTATATATACAAACTCCCAGAATGCACTTTAGTGGGTGAAGGGGCATACTCCATCATCCCCACTGTACTGTGGACTTGTACTGGCAAAGCCGGTACATTTTGATCAGCTCATAGTTGATCAACTGAACTGGTTCTACCAGAAGTCAATGACTTTCCATTTCAATGGAAAGTTGTACTCATATACATATATATATATGCGCACACACACACACACCCACACACGCACATACACACACAAACACACACACACACACACACACACACACACACACACACACACACACACACACACACACACACACACACACACACACACACACACATATATAAATATACGTATGGTTGCAATCTGTAAGAGTGAACGTTTATAACAGTGAATGCTCTTACAGGCTTGTTTTTCAACCTTTCAGCTGCTTTCCAATGCAAGATCACAGTACAGCAGTGTCTGAGAATTTGCCCTTACCCCATGCTGTGTGATCTCAGAGTTGGTATACAGTACAACCTCCATAGTTGACCACCCCCCTACATTGACCACCTCCTTATGTTGATCTAATTTTCATAGACCGGGCATGCACCATATGTGCTCAATGGAAGACCGACCTCTCTATATTGACTACCTCTGTAAGTTGCATCTTGACCACTTGGACTGTGACACACAATATTAATTTACCCTCTATAACTTGACCAGTTGAGTCCACTCTACACCAAGGGGTAGAAGGTGTGGGCTTTGCCCTTTAGCTGTATTATTTTTTCTTTAGTATAAGTTCTTTTTTCATGTTTTATTATTGCCATGTGTTGGATTAGACCTAATGTCCTATTGTTTATCATGTGTTGCTGAAGATTTTTTTCAATGTGAAGGACTGGTCTGAATTGTGGGTACATCCTACAATTACTGAAAAATGTTACAGTTAATCAAGACATGATGGCCCAAAAGAAAGAACTGAGAGAGCTGACATTGACGGAAAAGGTTAATCTTCTACATTTTTTTAAAGCAGTAGCCAGTGAAAGACAGTGGAACATTTTGGTGGTAGCAAGACTACAGTTAGCAACATCCAAAAATGTAAACATGAGTACTTGGAGAGATATGGTAAGGAAAGTGGAGATGTACAGCAGAAAAGGAGGAAAACTTCCCTGGATGAAGTCAATGAAGTCAATGAAGCCACATTAAGCTGGTTCAAACAAATGAGGGCAGTTAATGCCCGAATCTCCGGGCCGATGATCCAAGAAGTTGCTAAAAAATTCACACAGGAATTCAGGGTGGCAGATTTCCAAGCATCAAGCAGTTGGCTTTAGAAATTTAAACTGCGACATGAGATCTCCTAGAAAGTCTTGTCTGGTGAATCCAATGAAGTTCCAGTAGAAGTTGTGGAAGAGTTCATCAAAAAGTTCCTAGACTTTGCCAGAGGCTTCAAAGATGACAACATCTTTAACACTGATGAGTGTGGACTCATTTTCAAGGTGATGCCTGACAGGATCCTTTTCATGAAGGGTGACAAATGTAAGAGCAGAAAACTTTCCAAAGAACATTTCACAGTTCTGCTTTACACTAGCTCAATTGGAGAGAAACTGAAGCCCTTGGTGATTGGTAAATTGGCAAAGCCATGCACATTCAAGAACCTGAAGCCCGAACCCCCCCCCCACCCATCACTTACAGATCAAACAAACGCACGTGGATGACTGGTGCCCTATTTGAGGAGTGGGTAAGGGGTACTGATTGAGAAATGAAGAAGAAGAAATGTTCTATTCTACTGACAGTAGACAACTGTCCTGGCCACCTGTAAGTGAATCATCTCACAAACATGACACTGAAATTTTTGCCTCCAAACACAGCCTCAAAAATCCAACCTCTTTGACCAAAGCATTATCAAAACATTTAAAATGCACTACCCAGCCCAGCTCCTGCAGTAAAACACAAACCTGTGGTCTGCCTGTGGAAGCAACTTTGTCCGCTGCATCAGTTAGCGCTCTGGATGCTGTCCTCTGGATCAGTTCTGCTTGGAATAAAGTTCAGCCGGAAAAGTGTTTCAAGAAAGTTGGATTTGTCACAATGCAAGAGCACAATGTTTTGGCCGCATCAGACAGTCCATCTCCCATGGCAGAATTTGAAGGAGCAGATTTTGAAGGTTTTGTTGCAATGGATGATGAGGTGGCAGCCTGTAATGAACCTGACTCTGAAGCAATTTTCCAAGTGATATTGACCGAAGTATAAACTAGCATAAAGGTATATGAAGCAGCTGATGAAGTGGAAGAAGCAAGTGAGAATGACACAGAAATTATAGAGATTCCAAAAGAAGAGGATG
Source organism: Protopterus annectens (assembly GCF_019279795.1). Taxonomy (NCBI): domain Eukaryota; kingdom Metazoa; phylum Chordata; order Ceratodontiformes; family Protopteridae; genus Protopterus; species Protopterus annectens. Next base: position 676,856,328 of record NC_056730.1, read on the forward strand.
TCAGCTATCTGATAATGCAGTTGAAGTCATTTGTTGTGGAAAAATGCCCAGGTATGCTGAGTGGTGTAGCCAGCATTGAGAGTGCTTTCTCCACTTACCTTTGTAATAAGAATAAGAAACAGACCAAAGACGGACTCTTTTTTCAGAAAGAATGATTAAACCATGAGAAAACAGTAAATGTACTGATTTTGTATGATATTGTATGTATGATTTTACTGCGTTTTGATTACGTATGATTTTGTATGATATTCTCTAATAAAAGCTGTACAAGAAAGTAAAGTACATGTATGTATCGGTGCAGTAGGCCTAGATCCTTATGTTGACCACCTCCATATATTAACCAGTTTGTTACAGTCCCTTGGGCAGTTAACTTACAGAGATTCTACTTTATATAATCCATAGGGGGTATGGGGGTGCAGGGGGGCTTGCCCAATGCAAAGAATATTGTTTCTTAATCTTTTTTGTATTTCACTGTTTTTAGATTCAGTCTGAAAAGTTCACTCTTGTAAGTCATTCAGGTGACAGTTTGCTCAATGATAAGATATTTACATTTATATTTATATTTATACACACACACACACACACACACACACACACACACACACACACACACATATATATATATATATATATATATATATATAAAATATGTATTGATATTAATGTGCAGAAACATTGATGCACACTACATTGATGTCTACATGCCAAAACTGACTAATCATAAAAGTAAAAAATGTTCATTCCCATGAACCTTCGTTCATCGACCCTAATACAGCAATTGTTCATATCAGCGAACATTCACTTCAACAAACAACTTACCCAGAAAAGAATGAATTCCCAAGCATTCCTATTGTCACGCAAAGCACATTATTTCAAACCCACCAATGTGGGGGCTTCGCCCCCTACACCCGCCTATGTCCCCCCCAACTATATATACCAACTCCAAGATCGGACTACAATGGGGAAAAGGGCAAATTTCTCATGATGACCAACTCATTCCTTTCCCTAGGTAAGTTTTTCATTGAAATTCATTGCCACAGTAGCCAGGAAGTCCTTCTACATGGCACACCTCATCATAAAAGGGTTCTCATCCAGGAAAAAAGAGGTCATTGTTCCCCTCTACTCGACACTCATTAGACCCATTATAGAGTACAACGCCCCTTTTGGAATGTACCTCACAAGACATCCGCAGCAGCTGGAAAGGCCACAGAAGTACCTCACAAAGAGGATTACTGGCCTCAAACAAATGCCCTACACTGACCACCTCAAAAAACTCCAGCTTTACTCCATAGCATATCGCCTACTCCGAGGTGATCTCTGCCTAACATATAAAGCTATGTCAAACCCAGAGCTGCTGGACATGCTACACCTAAAGAAATCCCAATCCCTCCGAGCTATACACTCTAGGGACCTAAACCTTGTCACCACAATAAACAGGACACACTGGAGGGATAGATTCCTATCCCAGAGACTTCCTATACTCTGGAACAAGCTACCCATCTATGTCAAGCAAAGTTCTTCATTAGCACGCTTCAAGAAAAATCTTGATGAGTGGATGGGAAATAGGAAATACACCCCGGGGATCACTTCTGTGTCTCTGCTCAACAGTAGCACAGGAAAATAACTTTCTTGGGTGGCATAAGCCAGGGAAACTTGTTGGCTAGGCTTATGTAGGCCCTTGGGCCAATAGCCTAGCACCTACCTATGAACTTATGAACCTATGAAGTGAACGTTCACTGTATTATGGTCGATGAACAAAGCTTTGCAGAAATAATACTTCAACAAAGTGATATAGACCCGATATTGAAATAGAACCCACAGTCTTTTGATCTCACAGGCATTAAAGGTGAGTGAATAAACTGATGAGGCACCAACACTGTCATTAATACTGAGAAAAAAATGGAATCATATAATTTTTTCATTATGGTTTCTTAATAAATAAATAATAAATACAACTAGCAATGCAAATGGTTTGGAATTTGTATACAAAGTATAATATAGTACTTGAAATGTGAAAAAATACATGGGTAGCTAGCTTTGATAGTAACTAGCAAATTCAGCAATTCTGAAGCATCCTGAGTCCAAATACTAGTGCTTTTCAAATTAACCCTTCACTGTTTTATAAAATATACAACCGTGACTTTTCTGAAATCCATCAGTTGTACAACCCATGTAGTTGTTACGTTTCAGTTCTGAGTAATTAGATATTATAGTACCTGCGGAAGATCACCTTTTATAAGATACGACATGATCTTTTTTGAAGGTCATACACAAGCCATAATGGGTATCTCGTGTTATTTAGGGTCTATATTAGATCACCGAATGCTTAAAAAAGCGAACAGTGATTAATCGAACCTATGTAAGCAAAAGTTTACAATTTTGAACTGTCAGAAGAGCAATTTTTTTCCTAGGGAAAAAAATCGCTGTTCCAACAAAAAAATAAATAAAAAGAAAACACTTTAAACATTATATTAAGTGGGGGGGGCTTCACCCCCCACACACCCCCTACTAAAATATATCAACTCCAAGACTGTACTACAGTGCCGAAAATGGCAAAGTAACAAAGCGGCCAAGCAAATTCTTTCCCAGGGAAAGAATCCACTTAAAAGACGCTTCGACATTTTGCCATTTCAGGCTTTTGAGTTAGACCAAGACGCATTCAAAAGAATGCATCTTCGGTCGTCTAATAGGGAACCTGTTATTTATTATGATGATTTGCTAAAGCTTGTGTAACTTTATCACATTACACATCAGTTTCTGATAGGTAGGTTAACAGATTTAGAATTATCATGAAACTAGTTATGCACAAAATATTCCATCAGCTCACTTATAATATCAACTGTTGACATATGTTCAGACAATACAGATACACCGCATGGCAAAACATTATAGGGAGCAGGTTTATCCTTTCAGGTACTTCATTTTGGCATGCCAGATGCAATGGAGCAAAACATAAATTATAGACATTTTCAGTACCTCTTTTTACAGCTAGCAGTTCCAACAGCTTAGGAAAAAAAATCATTTATATGCATTGTATCCTTCTTACAGAGTATAAACAAGAATAAAGGTTAGACCAGGCCCATAGATTGCTTGAACAGGTCAGTGGTGATAACCACGATGAATGGCAGCATCACATCTGGTTCACAGGACTTCACACTACATAATGTTATGCTTTGGGAAGAAATTCTACAGTTACAAGAAAATGGTTGCATTTCTGCAGTACATTGTGATTGTGCCGCTAACGTGAATGGCATAATAACATGTCAGCAATCAAAGTACTTCTGCCTGTTGAAATTAATTATTCATATAAACTAGTCTCAAACCTGTCTAAGGTGTGTCCTCTCAAAGTAGTACTAATTCACCTTTCTCAAATAATTAGCAGGATACAGCTTATCTGAGCACAGTATTAACCTGGCCTAACTAATACTTCTCATCCTCTTAGCACAAGAAAGCTGGGCAAAGTAAAAAAAAAAATGGGAGGACAACAGTTAAATCAGGGACAGATTTCAGTTATTGCTCTTATAAACGTACACTGTTGCTAGAATAACAGGTTTTGCACTAAGTTAACATGCAATTTCTGAAGGATATGAAGTCTGAAACTCAAATGTCTGTCTTATTTAATTACTTCAATCCTCATTGATTTGCCAGAAAACCAGAAATTGTATGAAGAACAGACAAAAAACATTAGGCAAAAATCTGGGCATTCTGAGAAAATCTGAGCAGCTAAGAGGTATCTGGCCTAACCTTATATGGACCTCCTTGGCCTTTGCTTAGTTATTAGGCCAACACTGCCAGCCCTACAACCAGGCCTAGCATTAAAATTTTTAGTCTAACCATCTCTTTTATGTGTCTGTAGTTGTGTTACAATAAACCTACTACATTCTTTCCACTGGCTTATGATTTGATCCCTCCATTTGCACTTTGTTGTTTAAAAATGTTTCCCTTAATGAAGAGCAGTTTACGTGCAGATATCTGTTCCTCACATTTCTATGAAATGATGCTCCTTCACCAGCACAGTACATCCTGAACAGATCAGGTGCATGTCTAATGTAACATTACCTAGACGCTCTAGCTGAATTCTTTGTTGTTGCACAATATACTTACATCAGCACATCTCACCTTCACTTCAGAATTCCAACCAGTATGGTTTAGAACTTATATGTGATGAGGCCAGCCTTACAAATTTGAATCAAATTAAAGAAGTGGTATTAAAGTGCACTCAGCACTCATTATGTTAAAACCATGATTAAACAGTAACAAGATAATTTGTTGCTTAAATCTATGATCAGCTCAGATTTTCTCAGACAGAAATGAAAAACAAGCAAAACAAAAAAATAATATCTGTTTACATCTTGGAATATAAATATCCTTTTGAGTCTGTTGAATCTGGCTTACAAAGTTCAGCCTAATAAAGTGAAATACAACCTTGTGTCATACCATCAAAAGGTTTTTGTTCATTCTTTTTTTGTGTACTGTTTTAAATGAATACAACCAAGCTTTTTTGCTTTTGTTAATGACCTAATCAAAATTAAATACTGAAAATTTGTTCAAAAGGAAAAAAAAATAAGAGAGACTTCAATATTCATTGTCAAGTAATGGCATTTTGCTTTTTCATTGGCAATAACATATAACAAAACTCTAAAGTAATGAAGATTAACATGAAGAGTTCATTGATAATGTATATTTCTAGCAGTTTTTTTCAATTAAACATATATCTGTTATAAAACTGAAAGCAAACAGCTCTTTTTAGAAAGCATTCACTCCAGTATGCCCTGTATTGACTGCAAAAGTCATCTTGAGCAAGAAAAAGAGAATGATTACTATATAATTTACAGAAGCATGTATTGACACACACACACATATGCACACACGCATGCACGCACACACACACACACACACACACACACACACACACACACACACACACACACACACACACAGATTTGTGCTACATGCATTGTACAAACTGCTAACTGAGCATATTCAATATATAATGAATGCACCAGATTTGATTTGATTTGTACAAATATAATGTGAAAAGTACTGTTCAGTGTATCAAGACTAAAACTGAAGTAACTAGGGCAGTGAATTATATAAGCAAGTCACTTCACTAAAATAGCTCCTGTGATATATTTAATTTGTCATGACTTCCATTCCACTATGAAATCATAACATAAAATACTCATGAAGGTCTTTGCTAGCTTTTCCACAATACTCTCTATATAGCCTATGCTACGATACCATAAATCACCTCAAGTGACATCGAGACAACAAAACTGAAGTGTTAGTGAAACTAAATTCAAAAATTGTGTCAGTATTAATGTGCCATTTTTCATCATAATGCACAGTGTGGTAAGAAATAACTTCTTGTTTTACAAATATGTTATACAATCTAGTAATTAAAAAGTTTTATGAAACTATCAGTTTTCTGCTAAATTGCTATGAAGAACTGATTCAAAAATATAATTGCATGAATCCAATGGGGTTGCATATGTCTTTCTGACCAGGAACTGTATTTAACCTTTTTGATAATTTAAGCTATGAAATCTTGATTGTGTTGCATTTTTGTTTCCATTGGGTCAAACTGATATGCTATTCACTTTGTAACACTACTCTACAGATACTCAAGGAGACTAGCTCGAACTTAATAATCAGTTGCCTGTGGGCTGATGCCATGATGTGCAGTTAGTATGTGGGATTAATGGGATTAAGGATATGAGATATTAAGAAAGTGCTTTCTGTAGGCCAGGGTTTAAATCCCTCAGTCTCCAGTTTTTGACTCTGTTACATCACTTAACTAGGCAGTGCTCCAAGGCTATTTCTTAAAAGAGACACATGTATTCTCTGGGCTAACAAGACAGTGTTCCCTGATTATTCATGAAATAAATATGTGCCTGTTGTCTTACCTGGTTAGGAATCAAATACATAACTAAACTTATCAATTATTACTACTAATATTAAGCCATTGTCTATTCAACTGCAGTACTAATAGACATAGATGTTATGATTTTTTTGTCATTGATCTAAAAGATGTCTGGTCAGGTGCAGTGATACTTCCAAAAAAATACTCCATTAGACATACTGCAGCATTCAATAAACTCCATGTAGGCTCCATGTATCCATGTTCATGGACACAGTGTGCTCTGGGTAAGACACAATGCATATTAATGTTGCACAGTGGGCCTAAGTGAGGTTTCACTGAGCACCCCAGTAGTGTTGGCCATGAAGCCTCATAGAACAACCTGGATAATGAATCTGTGTACAGGCGAGCACCAACGTCCAGCTCCCATACCTCCCAACCTCTTAGAGCAAGACATCTGTACAATGTCACTAAATACAGTGAGGCAAAGGCCAGCAAATAGTGGCATCTTGTCCCATAAACCTAAGAACCTGACAAAATAAATCTTCTGATGATTATAAAGTCCTAAATGAAAACATCCATCAGTATTTAAAGCCATCCATTCCAAATGATTATTACAAAATATACAAATTTTATAAAGAACATCACAAAAATACCAGCCAAAACCCTGGAAAGACTGCCAGAACTAGTTATATAAATGGTGTATAGTTTGACTTTCCTAATTTTTTTTTATTTATGCCATGTTTGCATGATACACCACAGTGTTTGGCAAGGCTTACCTCATTTACGCACCAGGATCACCCATGTATCAGACATGACTCAGACATCCAAAAATAGAAACCTGATGTTTTCAATTGCTGTTGCTCAGTACTGCTAGGCATTGCGCAAACTCTGTAAGTGGGGCTGCACTACTAGCATACAATCAGCTTAACACATAATAGTAAATCATGGACTACAGGTAACAAATCCTGTAATGACATGTGTAGTGTGTTGGACTGGAGTGTAGATGGTCTTGGGTTCTAGTCCAGGTTATGCAAACTTTATTTATACTCTTGTGACATTGTAGCTTACACAAATAAAGTGGTAGTGGGTGGTGTAAAGAAATAACCATGGGATATTATTGGTTGTAAGTTATTTTCAAATGCATTTGAAAAAGCTGCATACCACTTAGCATTGCACTTGTTTTACAATGTTTGTGAGATGGTAAGTGGCACCCAGCTTTTCCAAATGTATCAAAATGTAGACAGTGCTCACTCTGAGTAAGCATAACTGGTGGGAAAGCATGCTTTTTAAAGGTGAAGAGGTGGGAACTGTATTTAGACATTTTGAGCTTGACCTTGTGCAGCAATGTCAGGTGTTGAAGAGGGTGTGCATTTCAGAGCACAGTGCTGGGATGTTCAGGACTCCAAGATTTGTATTGTAGTCCACGTTACGGATCATGGGCCTTGGCTGCTGCAGGCGAACTATATTGGCTCCCAATATTAATCTGAAGCCTGGGATAGTTTGGCAAGGGCCCTTACCAGTGTAACTGGTATTCCCTGCACTGGGGAACAATGCTGTCACCATTATGATGATCTGCACCATAGAAAAAGGGATGCCCTTGATCACTGGATCAGGGAGTGTTAGACAGGGGACAACCCAGAGATGTGTATGTATGCTTTACATTTAGTACTCATAAATATTCAACCTCAATATGGTAGAAACTGGTATTCATAATGCTTTTTCCCTTTTTCCACAACTGCAGAAGAGAGGGCCTTAACTGTGAGGTCCTATGCAATGGGGATTGGCCAGGATGTAACAAGCATGTGGTAAGTAAGTATAATTATATACAGTGCTGTCATTGCAGCATTAGCAGTAATAGATAGATTTGTTGCTATATTATACAGTTGTATGAACTTGGGAACGCATGTCTGAAGTGTAAAAGCAAGTATGCATGCATTATTCTGTAGTATAGCTTTCAACTGTACATATTTCTGCTGTATACCCACATCTGTACCCCAAATGTAAAGTTCAGCTGATAAACAATACTCTTTTAGCTTGTCATCAATAAAAATTGCAGTACTGTTAAGTAATCATCATTATTGCATTTGAAGGGCATACCTCTAGACCTGTGTCTTGAATGGCCTGCTGTCAATTGTAATCACTGTACATGTAATCCAGGTATTAAAGAACGTTCTTAGCAGTTGGTATTGTTGACAGTAGAATGTAACAGAATAAAATACCTTAAGTGTAAAAAGCTTTGTATAGTGTCTGTGAGGTTGCTAATGCTCCTTTTTTTTCTCTCACCCCACCCTTCTCTGCTTTTATTTATTAATGGATTTATTGTTATTATTATTATTATTATTATTATTATTATTATATTATTATTATTATTATTATTATTATTATTATTATTATTATTATTATTATTAATATAAGCAAATTACTTATTATATTTGTTTTTTCATCTTATGTTTTGTTTATGTATAATTTCATATTTCTTTTTCCCCCAAACAACTTTATTAAATTTACACATATAACAAAGGCAATCTGGCATTTACATAAATGAAAAATATACAAAATGATATAATTTCAGTTGAAAACTATTTACATCACAGACACCATTGAAACAACTGTAGTTTTAAACATTATACTTCACTTACAAACCATGCAGTAATTGTCAATTAAGCATTACATGTCTCACTGAAATCCTGCCTCTTAAATCTTGTTCCTGCTCAGCATATATTGTTCCCACAATTCCCATTTTTCCTATATAGTTTGTTCCTTCCCTTTTCTAAAGATCCCAATTCCGGTTGTTTTATCTCTTGTTACTGTCTTCACTACTTTTAATAAAGTTGGTCTAGAATTCAATTTCTATTTTCTAGTAATTGCTTTTTTGGCAGCCACCATAATTAGTCTCAGCAAGACTTTACTATGTCTAAGCAATTCTCATTCTGTAGCATAACTTAAAAAATCAACTCCCCAGTCAGTCCAACCTGCTCTTCCAGCATCTCTGACAGAGTGGTCCGCAGGGAATCCGAAAAGTCTGCCAGCTCATTATACTCCCAAAAATATGTTCCCAGCTACCTCTTTCTTGCCCATCACACCTCCAACATTTGCTATCCACCTGAGGAAACATTCTTTGGAGTCTACTTGGGGTATAAAAATACCCATGTAAACACTTTCAGCCAAAGTATAATTTCATATTTCTTTGTTGTGAAATGCATTTTCTTTTTTATGATTTATCATTTTCTTTGTAATTATATTATTTGAAACTTTTTATACTGCTTTATTATTGTTTTTTTTTTATAATTTTCATTTAATTTGTTTTATGTTTTATTTACTGTTTGGTTTGAATTTTATTTATGTTATTTATACAGCACAGCAGGGTAGTTGGGTTCCCTATGATCAGCCTATACTCACTCCACTGGCAGAAGCACTGAGGCCCAGCACTTCTGAGCTACAACTTGGCTGCACCCCCTCCCCACTGCCCCTGCCCTAGCTGGACCTTCAGGTAGTTCTGCCCAAGGGGCTAGGCCTGCGGTCCTCTCTGGGTGAAGAGGCAAAGGGGGTGCATACATGCCAGCTGTGGGATGTACGATTGTGCACCAGACTGTGGGCACATGCCTACACTAGATGGAGAGCCTGCTTTCCATCATGGTATGACAGACCAGCTGTAGGTGCAGATGTCAGCCACTGCAGCCAGTGTGCAGTAATGGGGCAGTGTTGAAAGTCCAATGGGTGAGGACGTGAGTCACATTGTCAATGTGTTGATGTCCATAGGACCTCAAACCCCCCACCCCCCAACCAAGATATGTACCCCTCTCTTGTGTCCTACACTGATCATGTCTCTTATCTTGTATGTCTTGTCTGTCTGGAAATGCTTCCTCACCTTCCCAACTTGTCTATCCCAGACTTGCCTAGGTCTCTTCCCCAACATTCCACTGTCTCTTTAAAAAAAAGGGGGGCACCTGTCCCAAAAAAAAAATTGTCCCATACATAGCTCTCTATTTCACACATGTGTCTTCTTGACACTTAATTTGGTCCAGTTGGCTTCAAAATGCAATTTTGTTGTTGTCATCCCTCTCTGTGGAGGTGACAGTCCAAATTCAGCTAATAAACTGTACATGTGCCCAATTGTTACTGTTGAAGAAATGGATAGCTATGGTAATTTCCTACACCCTTCCTGTACATTTCTGCCATCCTTTCACTTTGTTTTCCCCCTTTCTGGTCCCTATTTCATCACTTTCCTATCTTCCCCCATTTCTTTTATTTAAAGAATCATTTCACGATGGTGCACTATGCTCAGGATCGCTAAGCAATGGTAAGCAGCAGTAGGAAAAGTGAATGTATGTAAAAGTATCATACACACTTGTACAATTTATGCCAATACCCTTTTCCAAACCCAGTACCATATGCCTTCATTAGCAACGCATTAACCCGTCCAACCACAGACTCCATTAATTAGCAAATGCATTTTAAACAATCAGTACAAATTGCCACATGTTCTCAATAAAGCATGTTTGCAATTTTCACTATGCAGACTGACATTAAGAGAATACATCCGAGGTCTATTTTTAGATGTCTGAGTCCCATCTGCTACCTGGGTGGTCCACTTCTATAGTTTGTGCACTGCCGCTGTGCATGCAAACCAGCTGAGAATAGCTGAGACCATTAATGCTACAGTAAGGAACACCCAGCAACACACAAATAGTGACTCCAAATATTAAGATAAAACAACTGATAGCAGGCGGCATATGAAACCAATGTATCACACACTACTAGACTATGTAACCACACAGGTTTCCTCAGGCATGACTCCAATGCATAGCATGCATCCACACCTAAGTGAGCCTTGGAGATATACCACAAGGCACACATCTAGTGCAGTTGGGGAATGTGGCACAAATGCAAGTGGTGCTAAGTGCAAGGTTTGCTAGCACACATGTTCCACATAATTCCCATTATATTACACATGACTTGGCAGTTGTATGAGTGATAGACCTTATGAGTAATGTAGACCTTACCCTGTTCCCCAGGAGTTGCTCTCTTGTATACATGACCATGATGTATGGCACATATTACTGGAGAGTAGGGTGATATATCCTCCAGTTGTAGCATACTTATGATCCTCTCCTAAGAACTTATTTTAAAATATATGTGCTCTCTGCCATGTTGTAGCATAGCATGCAGGAATGTTCAGACGATACTGGATGCTGGTGCCTATGAAATGCCAAGCATGTCCCCTGGTAGTCTGTTAATGTACCTGTGGCTAACATACTAACTTCAACACATACCTTATATTCCACTGGGATGATGTCCCTGTGTTTGGCTCTCTATGTGACTCAAGGCTGCTACAGGTCTAACAGTTCCTCTCCTGTGTTGTTGGCCTGGAAAGTCCACACATTCTCTGTCTATGGCTATTGGCAGAAGCAGCAGCATCACCTTCAGTCTGTAGCACACACAAATGGATGTACATTGTAGCTGCTACTAACAATCTGTCAGTGCTTACTTTGCATCTGTATGCCACTATTCCCTCACTGCACATATAAGAAAGGGCATGGTGTCTACATTGATGCCTTATATCTTGTTGAGTAGTTCCATGGGATTGGTTTATTAGCATGCAGTGCAGCAATGCATGCTGCAATTAGCATCTCTGAAGAACAGACTAGGTCAGATGCAATCAATTAGTAATATACACCATTATAAAAAGGCAAATGTGTAGCTAGGAAAACCAGTGTGGATGAGAGTTGCATCAGAATTCAAACTCAAATGCATATTTAAATTACAACAGTATATTTTTGCAGAGGAGTATTGCACTCCATCAGGTATGTATCCATTTTGTTACCTAAATAACGCATATTTTGGAATGCACTTAGGAATGATGTGAAGTAAATCATAAAGCATTTGTTAGACCTGTACTCATGATATGGCCTTGTTTACCAGCCATTTGAGAGGTACAGAGGCTGTAGACTACACCAAAGGTGTAATGTTGTGTGATAACTTTGCACATATGTTTCATGGATACGTCCTTTGAGAGCACTTTGGAATTTACACTGTTGTTTGTTTAGCACATTTGTCCCTTAGCCTGTTACTTTTTTTTTTCTTGTGAGGTGGGGGAGATGAGTCCCTGCTATGTCACAAACTAGAATGGACTGTTGTATTTGGTGTGTGAGCATAAGTATCTATTATGACACAAACAATGACATGTTCATCATGCTACTCTGCTTGTTTTGTAGGCCCTGTGTTATTTGTTGATCACTGTTAAATCTTTAAATTGCTATCAAGTGGTGAATACTGAGAGCCTTTTTCTACTGCCTTATCTTTTCACAGTTTATATGTACTTATGTGATCCTTATATGTGTTATCATTATTTTGTCTTTCAGTAAACAATATGCCCATTCGTCATAAGCCCCAATTTCCAGAGGTGGAGAATGACCTCATCATTGAAGCTTTAAGGCAAGATCATGCAGTCCTTATGTCCAGGGGGCAGATCAATATGTCTCAACATGCAGCCCTATGGGATGAATTGGTTGAAAATGTATATGCAGTTGGGTGACAAAATCACAGCTATGAGCAGGTGCCACACAGAGTCGCAGACATGATTCATGCTGCAAGAAGACATGATGCTGAAGTGGCACATGATCATCAGGTCACCGGTGGTGGTCCAGCAGCAGAACAACCACTCACCGCCATCGAGGAACTCCTGACAAATATTGCCACTCAGGAAAGCTCCCAGCAATCCATCAGCCAGTATGTTTTGGACATGGGTCTAACTCCTGCATTTCAGGAAGAGTTTCCAGGTAGGCTCTGTTAGATCATCAGTAGAATGCTGCTACATTCGTTGTTTAATAGTATATATAGTTTTAATGTGTGTCAGGTTGTTTTTTTGGTGGGGGTATTTAAGATAGCTGCAGTTTTCAGATCAGATAGAGGTGTCAGACACATTCTTGTTAACATTGCACTTACTGTAGATATAGATTATTAATAGTATTACCCCCCTTATACTGTTAAATATGGTGCGGTTGCCATTACCTGTCCCTTTACTTTTTCCAAGGCTGTAAGGAATCCCCACATATAGGTCTCCTGCAGTTGGTAAGCAGGATATATTTATGTCAGTAACGTAGAAATATTCCAACATATCTGCTAAAGTATCATTGAAGGCCTGCTTTATGGATTGCTGTACTGTCTGCGTGCTTGTCAGCTGTACAGATATTTGCAGGATGTCCAGATGTGTGACTCATACCTCTGGGCTGCATTTAAGATCATAGTGATTGAGTTGCAAACTATTGACAGGTCATTAAAGAATGCAAACATAAAATAATGACAGATCTCACATTAAAAATGCATACCACTCATTAATGTCGTGGTTAAAGCAATACCTGGTATTCTATCACCTTTCTAGGTTTGTAAATGGAATATGTCACAATGATACCTATTCTTGGGCCTTTGTCCATCCATTATCCATGGCTTTGTCCACATTCCTTGCCTGAAGAGGTTGACAGGTATGAATGTCTGCAATAGTGGCAGCAGTCTAAATTGCTTAACATATATTGCAGTATGACAGTGGGGAAGCTCAAGAAACATCAAGAGACTGGAACTTTGGATGCACGCCAAGGTGAGTAACAATAATCATACAGAATTTTATATCCATAAAGTAGCAGAAAGTATTCTAAGAACTAAACCAACACAGGGATGGAGAAAGGAGATTCTACCAATAGGGATGACTGCAACTAGGGATACAGACAACAGGCAAGAGGGGGTGGAATTTATTGGAGAAAACTGGCAAAGGAACTAAGGTATTGGGAGCAAATAATTAGAGATGGAAAGATGATAAAATGGGAAGATGCCAAGAGTTTATTTGGACTGCAGGTTAGAGACTGCCTTCCCTACCAGGGATTGATATCAGAGTATAGGCAAAAAGAAAGAAATAGGGGGGGTCCTAAATGAAAGACCAGCACTGGTAGAGTTTTTAGTAGAATCTAGAATAGAAGCTGCCATTAAAAAGAAATAATTAATAGAGCATATAAAATATTGCATGATAACTATAAGAATCAATCAGTGAAGGTTAGAAAGGATTGAGAAGAGAGACTGGATAAGCAGTTCACAAAGAAACAATGGGAGAATATATCTATGCCTCTCAAATATGCAACAAAATCTAGAAGATTTAAGATTTTTGCCTGGCAATGTTTGCATACATATTTCTATACCCCAAGTAGACTCCAAACAATTTTTCTTCAGGCAGATGGAAAATGTTGGAGGTGTAACGAGGTAGAAACAGGTAATTGGGAACATATTTTCTTGGAGTGTGATGAACTGAAGGACTTTAAGGATTTTCTGTGGGATGCTCTGTCGGAGATGCTGTGTGGGCAGATTGGTCTGACAAGGGAGATGACTTTTCTGAGCTATGATACAGAATCGGAATTGCCTAGGCTAGGCATGGTAAGCCCTTGCTGTGTCTAATAATGGAGGCTGCCAAAAAGCAATTACTAGAAAATGGAAATCAAAATCTAAACCAGCTATACTAGAAGTAGTGAATATAGTAACAGAGAAAAAAACAACTGGAATTTAGATCTTTAGAAAAGGGTACGAGCAAACTACATAGGAAAAATGGGAATTGTGGAAACAATACATACACGGGAGGAATGAGGCCTAAAATGCAGCAGGGCTTAAGTGAGCTATGTAATGTTTGATTGAGAAAGATCAGGTAGATTATAAGTGATGTATAATGTTTGCAACTGGGAGTGGAGTGTGTGAGTATGGTTTGTGATGTAAAATGCTTGCAACTAGAATTGTGTTGGTGTGGATTGTTTTCATATGTATAAATGTATGATTGCTTATGTAGTAAGTGATGGTTTAATAAAGGTGTTTCTCATTTAGAAAAGGCAGGAATTGAATCATTTATGTAATGTTGCTTATGTTATATGATATATAGCAATATATGTGAAGTAAAATGTTTGTTATGTTAATTACAGTGTGACTACTTTTTATGAATGTAAATTTGCCTGTGTCACAAGTGATAATTCAATAAAGGTGTTTGGTGGGGAAAAAAGATATAGTGCAGGTATTAATGTATTCCTGTTTTCCTTCCTTTTATCACAGGTGAACATGGAAGTGGTTCTGTGTCCCCTGAGCCACCTGATGTCAGTGTCTCATCAGATTCTGATGGTGATAGTGTGCAAAGTGAGGCACAGCCGGGGGTTGCAGGGCTGATTCTGACAGAGCTGTTGACATCCAGCAACCCCCCTCATTATCACTAGATACAGCCAGTATGCCTACACATACAAAAAAGAAAAAAGCCAGCACCATGGAGGATCTGTAGAATATAGTTTTATTATAAACTGAAACTAGACCGGTTTCAGCCAGGTTTTCAGGCTGAAACCGGTCTAGTTTCAGTTTATAATAAAACTATATTCTACAGATCCTCCATGGTGCTGGCTTTTTTCTTTTTTGGATCTACAGTGCTCACTTGCCATGCACCAGCCTAACTTGCTAGCTCTATTTATGAAACATTGCCTACACATACCCAGTCTACTGAGGGCATAGATATTGGATAGTTGGAGGGCTTCAGTGACTGTTGACACTGGCCATAGCCAAAATGTTGGCAAGGTGCCACACAGGCAGATTGATAGGGGTGTTTGGAGGAGGCTAGCTGTGCCTCCCCAACCTATTGCAGGTGTAGCATCATGTGTCACTTGATGCATGTTTAAGGCCATCATTGAGGCACAGGCATGTTCATTAAGGAGCGCAAGGAGAATGCTCAGGGATATAGATGCAGCACAGTTTGATATCCATGATGGCCTTAACTTTGTTGTTGATTCCCTGGATTGTTTAAATGACACATTGGAATGGGATGTGTCTGTGAGGGACCACAGTTTATCTGTCATGGAACACACACTGTCTGTGATGGAATGTCTGCTGGGAGGGAAGCATTGACCTTGTGGGGGTAGGTCATCAACTACATCTACTGAGAGACAACTTGGCCATGCCTGATCACGCTCCCAGAGTGGCAGTACATCCACTGCTCCAGCAGGGAGTGTGCTGTCCACACCCAGATGTAGTAGGCCATGGGATTGTGGTCGTGGGCATTCTCATGAAGGGAGCACATCCAGCAGACATTGGTCATATTCAAGTAGTAGCACAGCATCTGACCTTGGGTATGAAGGTTCCAATTCAGCATCTGGCCAAGCCTTTTCTCAAGTTCGGGGATGGAGAGGATAAACTAACAGCTCTACCATGCATGGCTCACAGCTGTCCAACATACAGACACATAGGACTAGCACTATGTTTGGCTGTGTTCATGCAGATGCTCACACACCAATGTCAGATTGAAGGCACCTACAGACACCTATGCAGCATTTTCATGGTCCATCTTGCCTACTTCCCTTGCTTACTCACACACACACACACACACCCATCTTTTGTGTCAGCCTAGGCCTCCTGACCCCCACACAACATCCTGTACTAGTGATGATAACTGTTCCACATTTCTGTCATCTATCTTTTGGATTCAGGGATACAAAAGCAATATGTCTGATGCACAGGGTGACTATCTATATTAATATGACAGTATTACCTCCATTTATGCTGTTGAACTGATAATTGTACCAGTCATTTAGATTGTGCATAGCCATTTACACAGCTGCTAACATAATAATTTATCTACTTTATAGTGGATGTTTTTGTAAGAGCTGTGAATTCAGACAATTAAATGTGTCTCATTAATACATCTAACTTTCTCTTTAGGGATTGTTTAGTACAAACCTATTTGTGCACATCCAAAGTCAACCTATCAGATTCAGAGCTCAGGACTGTATGCCAGCCCTGAAGACAAATCTCAACAAAATGGTAACACAGTATAATGTTCCTGTTTGTATGTACATCACCATAGGTTCCGAGGTGCATAGGATATGACTAGGGTATTGACCTGATGGTGTTTAGAAGCATAGCCATTATATCACAATATAATATTCAAAGGCAGATATAATGCATGGTCAAGTTTTGTCTAACAACAACTACCCATGTCCAGGGGTGAAGCAGCAGTGATCCTTGTCAGATAAGGTTTTCACAGCAAGTCATCCAGTATGTCCTTCAACAGGGTAATGGTGGTGCTCTGCTTCATATGGATTTGAAGCCTACTGCAGAGGAGAGATGACCTTTGAGAGATGTATCTGTCTTTACAGCATATCCTATGTATGTCATAGCATTGAGGTCCCTGGAACAGGTAACTCAAAACCCACATTACTTATGCATATGCAGCATTTTCATCCCATTTTGGCCACAGATGGCCCTATAAGTCATACATAATCTGCCTCAAAACTATCTATTAGATGCTGCACACAGTGACAGATGCATCAGTCTGCCCACAGAAGACACGTGTTGGAGACTCTCTGATGTTTTATTACTCAGACATGTTTGAGGTCTGTCAAGTTGGTGCAGGTGTCTGATAAAATACATTTCAAAGGGTGATTTATATTCATTAATACAGCCAATTAATGATGATTATAGGAGATTGCTGACATATATTGCTATTGATACCCCCCACAGTAGACCCAGGTTGCAGTTGACGTATTCCAAGAGCTATCAGTACAGAACTGGGGACTAGTGTACACATGGTTATTTTATAATAAGCAGGGAGATTTATTATTACTACCACAGAGTATGCTGATGCATTTCTGTTCAGTTCGTCTAACATCTTTGTCAGCAGTCATTAGTGCCACAGACCCTCTGTTTTGTTCAGTACTTCTGAGACATATATGTCAAACATTTGAGGCCACAGCACTGACACTTCTGTTACCACACAGGTGACAAATCTGCTGCTTGAGGTGAAGTCCTGCACTGTGATTGAATGTATTTGGTCTGTGATCCCATTGCAAAACAACTGATAAGATAGGATTTGATATTCACTTTGGTAAGTTTCCCATTGACAACAAATGTTGGATTGTGTTGAAGGCTTTTGCCAAGTTACAATAGGATGTACATCTTTGACTTTGTGTATGTCTCTGGTCACAGTCTTGAATACTACCAAGTTTTGCAACCACAAGATACCCTTGAGAACACCTAACTGGAGCACATCTAATACTTGGAGGTCACCTATTTCTTTGTGTCTGAGATGCATGCAAACTGCATCAATTGCCTTATGGCAGAGGTTGCATAAAGTTATGGTTCTTAATTATTCATAATTACACTTGTATTTTACCGATCATCTCTTGTGTTGTTGGAAAATGGTGACTGTATTCAGACTGTGGTTGAATATGGTCCCTACGGGAGTAGCTCACTGTTGAAGTACATGAAGAACACAGGCTGGAATGTCATCTGGTCCAATGGTGACTGTGCTCCTAGTCTTGGAGAGGGCAGTAATAACTTTCTCAATGTAGATACCACAACTTAGAGGTGCTGTAGCACACATGGTTTGTAGTAGGTTTGGTGGTGGCAAGGGGGACACTTTTCAGCCAAATGTGTCTGCGAGCAGGTTTGGAAGTTACACTGGGTCAGTGTGTGTGCTACCATACACAATTGGATCAAAATACATCTGAGTTTTATATATATATATATATATATATATATATATATATATATATATATATATATATGTTGTTGTCTTTCGGCTTTTAGGGGTCGCCACAGCGGAACTCCGATTCGATAATGATTGGCAGTAGATTTTCACACATATATATATATATATATATATATATATATATATATATATATATATATATATATATATATATATATATATATATATATATATATATATATATATATATATATGTTTGTAGATGTACATGTAGAAAGCCTTATGCTTATCCCTGGACATGTTGTTGTGTAAATTATTACCATAGTTGCTCTGTGAGGGGTTTTCAGGGTGCCTTATTTGCATGTTTACACTAAGGAGAGTGGCCTTCCAGTCCTGGATTCTCAATGTTGTATTTGTAAACAGCAGTTTTTTCAGTTACTGTATAATATAGTAATGACAGACATCCACCAGTATGGTTTGTATTTGTATTTTCTGGAGGATCTTTGTTTCAGGTATGGCTGTGTGTATACATTTGTATACATATGGGGATCAGGGAGTAGGTTACTATAGCTGTCGATGTCCTTTGTGGAAACTGTGTCTTGGAAGTAGTTTAGACCATCCCTTAGGACGGTGTAGTCACCTTGGATGATGTTTGCAAACCTGAATCCCCCTTTGGGGAGTTCAATAGCTATATCTGCTTTGAAATATAGTTGGATTAACAGTGTAGGCACTACACAAGTGCCATTACATTGCTCAATCATATTGTTGAGGTACAGGTTTGGAATATGAGATAACCTTGTGGGGTGGTGCACAATTTCTTTCATGGCATTTCAGTTCACAAGCTTCAGGTAATATTGTGCAGATGAGTCTGCTGTCCTATAATTATCCTTATTACTCACCCCTGCCTGGGTTGTTCTGTTCTACTGTAATTTTTCCATGTGTAACCTTTCGTGTTTATGGATGGTAATCTATTAATGGTGATAACATGATGGGGTTTCCTATTCACTGTATGTTGGACATAGAATAACTCCATATACTTATCTTCTCTAAACAGTCTTGAAGTGTACTAATCTTCAATGCAAATAGATACAACACTTCTTGTTCATACATCTTCCATTTGCTGTCTAGTTGTTTGGACGGCATTGTAGCCTTGCAAGGGCAAAGTACTTACTGCAGCCTTGAGCCAGGTTTCTGTGACTGCACAGACATCAACATCTTCACTGCAAAGAGTGCTTACAGAGAGTGCGGTTTAAGATGTGACCTTCTAGGGTTTAGCAGCATGGCCCTTACTTTGTTGGAGTTGTACATTTTCACATTGCTTATTCTGCTTTTGTGACCTTGCTTAATAAAGGGATTATGGTTCAGACAGGTGGCTTAAGTCTGGCAAAGTAGCGTACTCTGTCCACCATGTCATCCCACACTGACAGGTACTGTATAACCTTAGAATAACACCAGAACATACTTCTCAACCATGTGGAATTCCTCGGTATTTACCAGTTTCTAGGGCAGAATAATGGGGTACCACAAATTTCAGAGTGGCCCCTTCTATTCCCTATTTTTTTTTTATTTGTATTTGCAATTTTAAGCTATAGCTGATGTCATCACGCATTGCCAGTAAATCCCACAACATCATCAACATATAGGGGTGTGAATGATGACATCAGTTTCTTGAGGCAGTGCCTGTGACTGCCTGTTTGACTTGGAGACTGGGACGAGAGTTTCAGACAGCGGGTGGTTGTGTTATAGGTTTAAGATATCATCATGAATGATGAAAGAGCCCAGGACAGATAGATGCATCTCTTTGGTATCAGAAGTTCATCACCATCCTTCACAGAGCTAGAAAATGACTTCAAGAGAGGTAATACTAAATTGTGTGTTTTGAACTCTTTGAGAGCTTAGAGTCGCAGTGGTCAAAAAAGAAACGTTTGTAAGTAGCATGAAAAGGTCTATGTATTTATTATGAAGTGTTTTGCCTTGGCCTGTTAGGCACAAAATCTGAAAGTTTGATGAACAAATACCTGTATTGTATGCTAGGGAACTGGATAAGACAGCAGTATCCCTCAGTTAAGCTGCTGAAACATACTAATGTTTGAGTGTCTGAGTTTTTTATCAGCTATAAACTGCAGTCAAATAAGTTGCTTTCTAGAATGCTGTTACACAGTCAAAGAGTAAGTTTGCTTTGTACAGCTGTAGTGAACATTTTTCTTTCTTCAAGCCCTTTGTTTTTTTTCACTGAAGAAAGGCTGTCAGCGAGGTCCCCTTATGTCACTTTTAAATTTGCAATGATATTATTAGTAGTATGCTTTGTTGTCATTAAGCTTTTTACTTCATAGAAATGATAAACTATTTTAAGATTAAACAGTCAGAACAGTGAAAATAGTGCCTTGATATTACAACCTTCTTAGGTTGTTTTCTATGAAAAATGAACCTGGCGTTATATAATTTTGCCTGCTATCAAGCACACAGTGTTTAGAATTTCTTTTGTTTTGGAATCTCTCATCTGTTGCTTTGCATATTTGAAACATGATGGTTTGAAACAGGTGACTTATTGGTGAAAACTGTTTCAGTATACATTTCTAAGCAATGGTGGCCACTACTGTTTAGTCATGAATGGTAGGTTTAGTAATCATTCTTTTTTTTTTCAATAATAAATCTTTATTGTTTTACCAATTGTTCATACAACATTACAGAAAAAAGAAAAACAAAAAGTTCCCAAATAATACTTCTAACAACAATACTACAATATATATACACTATTTACATGAATGCTTCCATCGGTTAACCAAAATCAATAAAGAAAAAAAAAAAAGGAATATCTGAGAGAGATTATCCATAGGTCTAATATCATTGTAATGGCTTATTACTACTAACTTTCATTTTAAGGTATATATGTCCAGGGGTTAAACTGGATTCGGGACATTAAGCCAATATAATATTAAAAATTTGCTCCCATATTTTCAGATTATTTATATTTTTTCTATGATCCTTGATTAATAATTTGTGGGCTAATATATGTTTCATCACTAAACTTTTAAAGTTGTCCCATGAAGTTTGGGATGGATTCAACCAATTTGTAGCTATATAAAGTTTCATTAACAAAAAGATATTTATAAGTGTGGTCATTTGGGATCTATTCAAATTATTAGGAGGGATATGTAAGATCATAAATTACCAAGAAAGTGTAGAATTTTGGTAACCCATCTTTTGTAGTTGAATTTTTAAAGAGTTCCAAAGTTTATATACACATTTACAGCTCCAGAACATGTCTAAGAGGTCAGCCATTTGGTCTTTACAGTATGGACATTTAGGAGAGTTTTTAGAGTTGAATTTATGCAAGCTAAGACGTGTGTAGTAGGCATTATTAAGTATCATCAGTTGGGTAAATATAAACTTTTGAAGAGAAATTGATTTTATTGTTAAGTTAATTGCTTTTAATATTTTATTTTCTTCTATCAATGGTATTTTTTCTTTCCAATATTTTGACAAGAGTATTTGATTTTGGTATTTCAAATCTTTTATCAGTTTACTTGTAGAAGTTATAAATTTGATATCCTGTAGAAGAGTTTGCCATAAATTTGAACATTTAGTTAAAGCATCATCATTAATTTTAAAGTCTCTGAAGTAACTTATGGACAGATCCTTTAACTGTCTCAGTGTGATTAAATAAGATTTAGGGAGATTCATCACCTGTAATATTTCATGTGTTGAAAAACTGGGATATGGGTACATATCAAGTAAAGTTAAATTAACTATAAGTGGAAATTTTTTAAGATCTATTAATTGATTATTGATTTTCAAGTTCGGGTTCTTATGAAAGGGTTGAAAAGTCATCATATGTTGAATGAGATTTAATGATTGAAAAAGATTTTGTATCAATATTATATATACTTTAATGTGTTCTATTATAGCATATGATTTAAACGTGTCTTACTTAAAAAAGGTAATGATTTAAGATTGATATTCAAACTTACAACATGTTTGTAATTCAAAACCAACCACTTAGGTGACCATTTATTACTAGATATCTCATAATTAGCAATTCTTAAAATTCTATTAGAATTTATTATTAAATAGTAAATTTCTAAATTAGGTAAATCTAGCCCTCCTTTATGTTTCGGAGTCATCAATTTATCGTATGATATTCTAGTTTTCCTAGGTTCCCATATAAATTTAGCCAATTCCGTATGAATTTGTATAAAGAATTTCTTAGGGATTAAAACTTGCGTAGCTCTAAAGATGTATAGTAATCTGGGTAGTACATTCATTTTAATAATTGAAACCTTTGCCATTGATGGTAATTTCAAATTATTCCATCTTCTTAAGTCCGATAATATATGATCCCAAAGCAGCTTAACATTATTGATATAAAAATCTTTATTATCTGTGGAAAAGATAATACCCAAATATTTTATTTTATCTTCAGATTTTACTTGTCCTACCAGTGGTAAAAGTGAAAAGTGTTTTGGCGTTTTTAAAGGGAATAAATTGTTTTTTTTAAGGTTTATTTTGTAGTTGGATATCTCTGCAAAGTCATCCACAGCTTTTAATATTTTTTTGGTGTCTGAAACTGGTGTCATACAATAAATGTTGAGGTCATCAGCAAAGGCAGTCATAGATATTTTAGTACCATAAATTATTGGAGCATTGTGGTAAATATTTTGTTTAATATGTAAAAATAATGGTTCTAGGTATAAATTGAATAATATAGGAGATAGAGGACAGCCCTGACGAGTTCCATTTTTAATTTGTATTCTTTTAGAAAAGTTGTTATTAATATATAAAGTTGTATAAGGCTTATTATATAATATTTGTAACGTTAGAATAAAGTCTTGAGGTATATTGAAATATGGTAAAATATCAAACAGAAATTTTAAATCAACTCTATCAAAAGCTTTTTGTGCATCAATTATAAGTGCATAAATATTTAAATTCCTTTGACTGGCATAACAGATTAATGTATGAAGTGTTAAAGTATTGTCAGTAGTTTGTCTGGCATTTAAAAATCCGGCTTGTTCATTAGATATTATTAAATCCATTACCTTCTTCAGTCTATTAGCTAAAATAGAGGTCAGAATTTTCATATCAATATTTAAAAGTGAGATAGGCCTATAATTATCCGGGTTTTGAAGATCTGAATTTTCTTTAGGTATAAAAATTGTTCTGGATGCATTAAAATGAGGGTCATTAATTTTATTATTAATTATATAATTAAATATATGTGGAAATATTTTACCAAAAATATCACAGAAAGTTTTATAAAATTCTGCAGTCAAACCATCGGGTCCTGGTGCTTTATGGGATTTCAATGTTTTGATTGTATATATTATTTTTTCAGAGGAAATTGGTTTAATTAAATCTACCTGAGAGTTATCACCTATTTTTGGAAAATATTTTTTTTGCAAAAAATCATTATTAGTCCTATTTGTAAGTGATTCATGTTGATCACCATAAATTTGAGAATATATCAATTCAAAGGTATTCATAATATCTTCGGATTTTGTATATCTTTTATTCTTGAACTGTATTTCAGGAATTTGAGAAGGTATTTTCAATTGGTTAATGATTCGAGCTAATGCCCCTGATGGCGTTTGAATATGGTTAGCATATCTTGCCAACATTTTATGTTCATGGAATGACAACCTGCTATTTTGGATCAAAAAAAAGATCTTTTTGACATTTTAATAGTTCCGTTTCTGTTTGTCTGTTATAATTCCGAATTAAATCCTGATCTAATGTCTTAATTTTAGCCTTCATTCTTTGCACATTTCTTAGTTTGTATTCTTTTACAGTACGTAGCTTTTTGAAGAAAAATCCCTCTTATTTGTGCTTTAGTTGTCGCCCATTCAATATCAGGTGCATGTTGCTGTTTAGATAAATTAACTAATAGGAGATTGAACATAACCTGAATTTCCTGGATTATATCTTCTTTATTTAATAAATTTGTATTTAGAGACCAATTGTAACCCCTGTGTGGCAAACTATTTCTAAAGTCTTTAGCAAAACTTAATGTAAATTTAGAGTGATCTGATAAATAACGAGCTTGTATAGATACAAAGGGATCTAAATTAATTAGTATTTCTGAAATCAAGAAAAAATCTATTCTAGACCACATTTTATGACAAGTTGAATAGAATGTGAAATTATTTGTGTTAAGCTGATTATCTGCATATTTAAAAGGATCATATAATTTAAAGTCAACTTTAAGTTCACTTAATGCTATTACTGCTTGATTATTAAATGACCTGTGTGAACTTGATTTATCCAGGTTTAGTAATCATTCTAGTGTTAGACCTGTTTTCTTTTTCTAAATTTAATAAAGTTATTTTGTGTGACTTGACTGCTTAATCTTGAATAAATGTTTATGGTTGTGGAATGGTAGAGTAGAGTGTGGAGTCTGCTAACAGAAAACCAAAATAAAGGACAACTACGTTCCTTAAAAGGGTAGGCTGTGACGCATATTGCATAAATAGAACTCTCAAGAGTTCTTACTTATTTTTTTAAAAAACAGCATTAAAGAGAGAGAACTGTTTACTTGAAAAGCACCTTCATATTTTTCAAGTATTTCATTCATTGTAAAGGAATCATTTTATAGGCTTAGTTCCATTATTTAAGCATGCATGTACCATAGAACACTTACTTTATGAGGAAACTCAGCATATCATAAAAAAGCATGAGTAAATCTAAGGCCCTAAATAATACATCTGAAAGGTACAACATTAAGAGATTTATGTTGCAGCAATTGAAGGCAAAAGACAAGACTCCAGTGCCAGCGAGTGGATTGTATATGCACGAACGCATAAAGGAAAACAGAAAAATTATCAGATGAAGCCCTTCTTAAACTACCATTTTAGTATAAAATGTATACAATTCAAACATCTGGATCACAAGATACCTTTAAGACATTACTGAAAAAAAAACACAGCTAGCTTTCAAATGGCCCACCTTTTTTGCCTCTTCAACTTCAGCAGTTTCATTCAAGAATAAACAAAAACCAGAGTTTAAAATATTTTCAGGTTTTGGTAATAATACCACAGGTCTTCCATTTGTTGGAAGCTCTGTTGATATTCTTAGTGCTGATTCTTGATCTAGGCTACAAACTCATCATTAATTATAAAAGTAAAACAGATTTCAGCATGACCACATTTTTAGCTTCACTGCTAAAAGCCTTCTTCTATTGCAAGAGGTATGCAGTGGCAAGATCACCTAGACGCTAAATAAATATGTGAAAAAATCCCTCAGCATCTAGGATCCAAATATGCAGATAAATCCCTCAGCAGCCATAACTCTCAATCTCTCAGAGCAAGAAATCTGGACAAAGCCAAATATAATGATGGGATAAAGGCCCAAAATAGGGACAGAACAGATTTTAAATATTAATTTGCTCATGTAAACTCAGTTGCTAGAATAACAGGTTTTGCATTATTATGTATTTTCTGAAGGCTATGAAGTCTGAAATTCAAATGTCTGCCACTATTTATTATTATTTTTTAGTGACTTCAGTCTTCATGTTGGTATCCCACAATTCCATCAGAGTGGGTGTGGTTACACAATAATGCATGCAAAATTTATATTAATTAGCATCCTGATTTCTGGCCAGTTGTACTTACTTTTCATGGGCCTTTGTTCAGATTTTTGATGTTTCTAGGTTGAGAGGTATGCACTAGAAACTTAGGCAAGTTCATAGAATCTGTTGCTCTTTACATAGTAGTATCACCCTAGGGGAGAGTATAATGCTGCTCAAACATAGGGACATACCTGGCTTAGACCCATATTTAGATAGCTCAATCATGTGTGTTTTCATATATTGCCTATAGTCGCATCTCAAGTTGTGCATACCAAGATGAAGTGTGCTGGATTAAGAGTGGGACTTGTTGTTGAGAGACTTGATTGTTTGTGTGCTGTGATGACTATGTCTGCCACACAGCTGACATTAAACATATCTTTATTTAAGCTGGTTAGTGAGGCATCTGTACATCTCACTATACAGTAAACTATTATGAAAACCTTTGGGATACATGCCATTGCCTTAAGCACTTCTATGGTGAGACAGTGGTAATGATATTTCTTATGTGTATCGTCTACCTGTATCCTGATTGTGTTTAGACTGTGTCTGCTGTTTAGGTTGGTTTGTGGGGAGTAGCTCTGCACATGATGGTTTGTGTTGTGTTCATATTATGAGTAGGAGTCAAGGTGTGTGAATGGACAACCTGTTTAGTGTTACCATTCTCGAAGCAAGAGAGCACTGATTCCAGATTCCTACTATAAGTGGATCTCTTGAAATTTGTACTTCAGTGATATAGGAGATACAGGCTGTTCGGTGCACATGAGGCATTATCTGCACTGAGTCAAAGACTCATGTCAACTCTGCTAGCAGAGGAAATGGAGGGGAAATGATAGATGATAATGGGAGGTTTGAATCTGGTATCTGCATAGGGAATGCAAAGATGAAGGGCATATGTGATCTGACTGGTATTTTCAGGTGACTGATCTATGGGGTGTACATTATTGGGACTTCATAAAGTGGATCTATATCTCTGTTATTGATGTGTAAGTGGGTAAATTGCTGTTTGTTATGCAACAGAGGTTAGCTAGGACAGCTAGATGTGCTCTGCTACACAGCATCAGCAGTTTTTATTTGAAAGCATGTGTATTGACAGTTGACATTTCTGCATGTAGGAGGGCAAAGTGTTACAGCCTCTTCACACAATCCAGAGCAGGTAATAGAAAGACACATTGTTAAAGCCCAAACTGAGTCCAGACACATTAGCATTCAAATAGGTACTCATACTGTAGACTCCTGCCACAAGTGTACAGATGGGGTTTCTCCAAATGCAGATGTCAATTTTCTTCTTCCTATTCTTTTGGTTAGTACCATTAGGGCTTGGCACATCAGATCATCTGCTTCCATTTCTTCCTGTCCTCTGCATCTTGCTCTGTCACACCATCTGCCTACATATCCTTTGTCATCACATCTATAAACCTTATCTTAGGCTTTCCTATTTTCCTCTTACCTGGCACCTCCATCTTAGCATCCTTCTCCAAATATATCCAGCATCACTCCTCAGAACATGTTCAAACAAATGCAATCCCACCACTCTGTCTTTGTCTTTAAATGGTACAACATGAGCTGACACTCTAATATGTGGCTAATACTCCTGTCCATCCTTAGCACATCCAATGCAAATTGTAACATCTGGAACTCTGCCAACACCTGTTATGACTCCTTTCTCTTTGTCAGTAGCACAATTGCAAACCATATGACCTAGCTGGTCTCACTACCATCTTGTAGACCTTCCTTTTCAGTCTTATTGCCATCCGTCTGTCAAAACTCACTCCTGACACTCTTCTCCACCCACTCCACCCTGCATGTCTCTCTTCTTCACCTGTATTCCACACTCACTATTACTCTGAACTGTTGATCCAAAGTATTTCACATTATATAACTTCACTAACTGTAGTCCCTGAATCTTAAACATCCTTCTATCTTCCCTGTCATTCACACACATATATTTTGTCTTAGTCCTGCTGACCTTCATTCCTCTCCTCTGTAAAACATATCTTCACATTCCCAGAGTCTCATAAACCTGTTCTCTACTCTCAATACAGATCATGATATCATCCACAAAAATCATAGTCTACGGGAACGCCTATGAGATCTAATGTATCAACCTGTCCACCATCATTGCAAATATGATGTTTGTGCATACAATAACAGGAATGCCACTGTTGTCTGTCTTATATAGGATGTGGTCACATCTACCCATCTGTCAGGCCAGTGTGTGACCATTGTCTGTTGTGATGTATACATATCCAATATTCTGATACAGCTGATGACATCAGCAGTGTCTGTTGAAGACAAGAGGATAGTGTTCTTTAGGCTTCTGTAAAATGCTATGTGTAACATCCAACAACAGCTCATATGCACACACACAGTTGACAGCAGTGAGAATAGAATCCCTATCTATCTATCTAGGGTTACATACTACAGATCAGAGTACTTAATGCATGTACCACAGCAGAAGTCTAATTGAAATAAGACTGCAGGTGATCTTCTGGTACATGACATCAGCAGGCCCTGTGGAGTACAGGAGTTGGAAGGACTGCCTTGACTGGGTGTTTGTGCAAGAACAAAACTAGTGCAAAACAATGCAATTTAAGAAGTCAGTGTGGGATTCACGCTTACACCGTTCTTTATAGAGACACACACAAGTTGGTTGCAGTGAAGATAGAACCCCTACCTGTGTAGGTTTACTACCCTTACTGAACCTATTTGTCTGTTTGCATTTGGATGAGCAAGCCTGTGAGCACCATCAGTTGGCTCTGTCCATGAGGGAGAACACAACATCATATATTACAACTTGTATAGTGGTTGATATAGGTGTGGAAAACTCAAGGTGACCCAGGGTTGTTGTGCTTCTTGGTGTTGTTGCTGGTGGGGAAGCAAAGGGATGGCTTGTCAATATATGTACATACACTTACATTGTGCCCTCAATTTGCAATGTTTCCGGATGTAGTCTTAGGGGAGACATGGTGTCTGAGAATGACAGGGCATCATACCTTGCAAGTGTCCAGATTTTTACATAATGTCCAGATGTTTGACTTATATTATTAGTCTGTTTCATACACTGTTGTAGGCTTCTGGTAAATCAATGGCAAATCATTGATAAGTGACGTCAGAATATATTGGCAGACATCTGAATTTCACACATTATAGCCTTCAAAAATGTCATGGTAATGCAACATCTGTTAATATATCATCTTTCTATGTTTGTAAGTGTGATATTTAAAATGTGCTCCTATTTTTGGGCCTTTATCTCCCATTATTTGTGACTTTGTCCTGACTACCTGCTCTTACAGCTTTAGAAGTATGTATGTATAAGGTATGTATATGTATATACATATATATATATATATATATATATATATATATATATATATATATATATATATATATGTGTGTGTGTGTGTGTGTGTGTGTGTGTGTGTGTGTGTGTGTGTGTGTGTGTGTGTGTGTGTGTGTGTATATATATATATATATATATATATATATATATATATATATATATATATGTGTTTGTGTATTTTAGAGTGAGAGACAGATAGAAAAAGAGAAGAGAGAGAGATGAGTGAGATACATCGGATTTGCGCTATGGTTAACTAAGTGTACACACATGCCCCTTTGCCTTTCTTTTACTGTTTGCACGTAGGTAAGCAGTTTGCAAATGTGAGGTGCATTGTTCATGTCTGAGTCCTTCTGTTATGTAATATATACCTGCTACTACAGCCCAGTCCTATCTCTACTCAGGCCGGGATTTCCACAGTACTAATGGCAATAATCGAGTGTATCCAGTGTCTGTGTTTGGCGGTCAGACATAAATCCTATTTATCTTTTCACTGTTTCTGCACTGCTGCTCCCCATCAAACCAACTAAGTGTTATTAAAAATGTTTTAAACATGTGGCATATCATACAAATATGGAATTAAGACAAGACAAAGTTGTTAACAGTATGGACACAGAGTCACAGTTTATAAAACACAAACTATTCCTAATAAATATCCAAAACCTGTACCCTTAAAAGGATTCAAACCCTCAACAGCATTACAGCTTCATTAGACAGGATGGCTGCCTTAGTCATTTTGGCCAGAGAGGCAGCTTGCCCGAAAAGGGGTCATTCATCACATGATCATATGCATAACAATATATGCTGCAATGAGTTACCTAACAGATACAATGTATGATCAAATCTATAGTATTCTCCTAGAAATGTGGGGGATAATAACTGAGACAAATACCCATATACTGTGGGTTTGGTGATAGCATAGATGAGTTACAGTTATAGCAGTTACAAGGGACACCCCTGTTTAGGGAGTGGGGGAACAAACCACATCTACTGTTAGGATACAGACAAGTCTAAAGTCAGACACTACAATGATGTACAGGTAATCTGCTGCAGTAGGACTGTAGGATGGTTTCATGCATGAGGCCTACTAATTACAGATGGACACATACTAGTAAAATGGTGTAAGTAGTCACATGTTACTTTACTTTCCCTACAAATACATCACTATTTACTTGCATATTGTACCACGTTCATAGATACAAAGGATATATCCTAATACTCTACAAGACTACAGTGTAAGTTAAGGACCTACCTTGCAAATGCAGTGGTTGACACAATTGTAGTGCAGGGCTGACACTGTCTGATGCAAGCAGTACACAGCCAATACATGGATAGGTACAGGTTGTATGAGTTGCCTGGCATAATTTTTAATGCATGTATGAGAGTAGGAGAAAGGTATTAATCGCTAGCTCCCTAAGTGGTCAGTGAATGTGCTGTGTGTTGTGTCTTTGTCAAAGCAAGGGCATACTGAGCATACCTACATCTGCCTACAGGTACAGCAGCTAGTGGTTCCTCCTTAGAGGTGTGATTGTGGTGACCTAGGTGGGGAGATGTGTGTCCCTTCCCCTTTCTGATCCTGCTGCAGCTGTTTCCACAGGATCAGATTGTCTAGCATAGCACACACTGTGAATATCTGTGTACATGTGCATGAAGTATACTGCAAGGCTCTACCGGATATATCTAGGCACCAGAACCATGACTTCAGAACCCAGACACACACTCTATGATGTTCCTAGTTTGTGCATGTGTCTCATTATGGCATTCTTCCATGGATGTGTGAACATTTCTGATGGGTGTCATCATCCACGGTTCCAGGGCATAGCCAGCATCCTCCAGTAAATGGCCCTGTTAATGTCCACCCTAGCAAACATCTGGTACAGCTGTAATGTATGCCATATATGGAGTGGTGACAACTGCCAGGGTCGCCAGCACAAACATTCAAGATAATCCCCTGGGTACATGATGTGTACATGAGTGCAATCTATGGCACCCAGTACTTCAGAGTAGTGTGCTACATCATACAACCATTACATATTGCTGGCAGGCCCTTCGGGGAAAGGGAAAATTATATGTGCTCACTGGCATGTAGGAGCATAGCATCCAGGAACTGGTGGAGTATCCTGGATGCTGATGTCTGTGACACCCCCATCATGTCCCCAGTTGGTCTTTGAAAAGTGCCTGTAGCTAATATCTTAAGGCTACACATACCTTAGTGTTCACTGGGATTGGGTTCCCCTGGGTTGGCGCTGGCTCTGAGCAGACAGTGGCAGAGCTCAAAGAGTTCTTGTAATATGTCTCTGTCCTGGAAGGTTACCCTGGGCCTGAACACTGTTCTCCTTTTCTGTCTAGGCCTATTTTCAGCAGCACCAGCAGCACTGACTTCAGCCTCTAGCACATGAAGATGTAGAATAGCTACAGCAGCCCCTAACATTATCTCAGTTAAAATTTCCAAGTCTTTCCTCCAATGGTCTTGAAGTACTGAGGGAAAATCAAAATGTGGGCTGTATGCATACTTTATACATTTCTTGAGTAGGTCCACCATGTGGGATTGGTTAATTAAGATGGAATTCACCTGCTTAGGATATAATTGACATGATTTAAAGGTCCTGCTTCAATGTGCAGTAGTGTGCTGTGTGCACCAGCATGCAGCACAAT
Source organism: Protopterus annectens (assembly GCF_019279795.1). Lineage (NCBI taxonomy): Eukaryota > Metazoa > Chordata > Ceratodontiformes > Protopteridae > Protopterus > Protopterus annectens. The sequence goes on from NC_056730.1 coordinate 676,888,240, forward strand.
GCAGCTGTGCATAATTAAGGTAAATCATGTGAAAATTTCATATTTTCATCCCTGTTGTCAAGAAACATACATAAAATGTGAATTACTGCAAGTTACACTTCATTTGTATAAGCTGCAGTGTCAGAACAGTATGAGAAAAGTTGTATACTCTGTACATGAACACAGGACAATCTGCACTCTAACCCAATTCCTAACACCTATCACCACAGGAGTAGTAACACAAAGTTCCATAACTGGAGGCTATTAACAGAGCACAGCCTTCCCTTACTGGGTTTTGCTCATGTCTGATACATGGATGGTCTGGTTATACAAAGAAGGTATACATCACCAAAACCATTTGCTGCAAGCAGTGGCACTAAGCAAACACGTGCAATACACCCCCCCCAAAAAAGTGACCTGACACTCCTCCTGATATCATTGACATCCATTGGAAACATAGACACCATGCAGGAGCTTGCATAATGTGGAAATCCCTACATGGTTCCTGTCTTTTGTGATTCAACAAATCCACTGATTTTTGCACTCATTTGCATAATAACCATGCTGACAGCCTAGAATTTACATAGTTAGTAGCTATGTAACCTGGCCAACAGCACAGGAACACAAATTTAAAGACACAATGCAGGGAATTACCTTACCTATTATGACACTACATTTTATTCTTCTTTTAAATGAAGTTTCTGATATTCATATTTAAAACATTTTGCGGCAATTGGCACACTGGGTAAATACGAGGTAAAAAATAATATAAAGTTATACCAATTTAACATCCCCTCCCCCGATGTTTTCAGACATCGACAGTGTATACATCACCCATTATAGATGTGCTGTTACCTTTTCATGGGCATTATGTCCATATTTCTGGACTTTTACATTCTCTTGCTTCAGTGTAGACTCCACTACCAACACTTACACAGAGTCTGCACAGTTGTGTTTGAGGTTGTTGAATTGCTCCTCCATGCTGTTTTGCTTCATTAGCATAAATTTGTATTCCACAAAAGTTTTGGGTATTGCATGTCAGTGCACATGATTGCATGCTGCTACATGGTGTTTACTGAATCTAAAACTTGCTGTACCCGTGTTCACATCGCACTACAATGTGCACATGGAAAAATGGCTGTGTAAGCTTTATTGAATTTGTACCTATAGCTTACTACACCCAATATTTCATGCCTCTTCCCCACATGTGAATGATACATAACCTGCCATGGGGTAGCAGCAACAGCTTCTAGTACTAATCTTAACTAATTGTTTCATATAAATAAAACTACATATGGCATTTCTTGTCCTCATCATGTGAAGCTGAATTAGTCTGACACCTTTTTAATATGCACATTAACAATATGATCCTAAAACTCATCACAATTTAGTTCCACTGGCAGAGCGGCAGTATTGCTATATTAACTGATTTTACTATATTATTTCAGAACTCCCTGTGTCTGTATGACACACGGCCTGTTCTATGATTGCTGCCTAGCCTAGACATGCACAGCTATGCTTTTTTGCTGTATTATGAATTCTGGATTTAAGCTGATCAGAACCTCAGTGAATGAAGATGCTTACCTGCACATGGCTACTTTGTCCATTTGTCATTCCTGATATACATGCTGCAGCTTCCACTATAAACGCTCAGAATGTAATCACCTGGAAATCACTTCCATGATCACAGCCAATGGAAACACATCTGTGCTATTCATTGCAGTGACACTGATTGAAAACAGATCATCTGCCTACACCCTCTCATGAAGGGCAAGCCTTCCACCCCCAGTGTTGTATATGCTAAGTCCATGGTCACACAAGATTAGGGAAATGAGAAATTTCAAAAGTGGTTTACTGGCATCTCAGAAAAAGCACTCTTTTTACTCCGGTAAAAGTGACCAAATGGTTTAAGGGGAGCCACAGATTTAAAAGCAGGAGACAGCCCTCTGTTGGGTGAATCTAAACATTCTCTGTTGCACAAATGAACACCAAACCATATTAAAAGTTACACACTCACAAATGTACCAGAATTAAGATTTATAGCAACCTTCTGTATCCGTCATACCTACTGGTTATTTGACACCAGTAACAAGATACTAATGACCATATTACATTCACCAAAAAGTCCCATTTTACAGTTTCCAGCACTATTAGTAATAATATGTGTTATATTAATTATTAGTTGCTATACTTTGTTACATACCAGGTAATCAGTTCCCTGTGTTATTATTTATTTTCATTTAAATTCTATTCTTACACTATCATTTCTGTGATGCTTCTTTCTTCTCTCCAACTTATTACCTGGGCCACTGGGAAAATGCATCCACACATTTTCCATAATTTTCACAATGCTGCCATACATCTCTGGATATTTTTTATAATTGGTGACTTTATATATGTATTTTTAGAAGATGTTCAAACTGTTTACTTATTCAAACAAATATAGAAATGATCGCAGAAGTTTAACGGACTGTTGCAGTACATGGTAAGGAAATCCAGGGGATGTCATTTTTCAATTGATTCATTCTATGCCTAGTTTTATCACTCAGTCTGTGTTATAGCTTGGGAACATGAATGCTGAGTTGAAACAGGCAGTCAGAAAACTTTTCACTAAAAAATGAAAATTAAAAAATTAGTGGAAGAAGTGGTGAAAATGTCCCCATTCATCTTGAAGAGGCAGTGAATGCAAAGTTTCATTCTGTATGCTGAATTTCCTTTCTATTAATGTTTCATCCTAAATGTTAATTGTTATTATACGACACATTTATTTCAGTTTACAAGTCTGAATATGCTCATGGGAGTTGAATTTAGTAATGCCATATATGTGAACTAACTACATGCTTATAAAATGTGAAGAAATACATATCAGTGCTTTACTAGTGCTCATTTTCTTGAAGTTGTGCCAGTATTGCAGTGTCTGATAAATTAAATTCTTTGTATTTAGTAGTTTTAGAACTAAATTTTAGGGGTAAATGTAGTGCATGGAGGGGATGGCAATTCAGTATCTGCTCAGCAAGATAAGCAAAATGGCAATCTGTTCAGTATGGAGTAACCAAAGTCAATGCTTGATGTTGATTTGTTTGTGATATTTAGAGACCTTAAAAAGGTAATATGCAGACCTTAGTCTGCACTATGTTAAAGGGAAAGTCAGAATGAAGGTGGCATCTATACATGACAGCACATATAGCTAGTAAATTATGAGATTAACACAAGCTGTAACATATAATGCAAACTATTAGAGGGTAGTGGGACATGATACTGAAGACGGCAATTTTTGTAAAATATTTCTCCAATTTTTGATCACATTTTCTACAATTTCTACAGATCCTGCCTATTACCTGTTGCTTCAAAGGTATAATAAATTTCTTTATAATCCAGATGCCTCCTACTAAACAAAGCACTATTGTAAAAGTTCTGATTCTTATCTGAGAATTCCTGATTTCTTTATTTTGCTTGTGTCAGAATGTCTCATGGAATTGCTTGCTATGGGTGCTTCTTTCACAAATAAAAATCAATCATCATTTTGTTGTGATCCTTTTTTTTGCCTGAAGAGATGCTACTAAGGTTATAGGCTCAGTAAGTGTCCCTTATTTGTTCTAACATGCCTCTATATTTAGTGCATGTAATACATCCAGCTCACCCAAGAAGATGATCAACTTATTTATGCATGTCTGCATCCCTCTGCTAAGAGAGTAGTTGCATTAGTGAAGAATGAGGCATCAGAGGCACTCTATCAGCTTCTGGAAAGTGACTCAGCAGATGGCACAAAGAAATTCTATCAGCGTGCAAGGCAAAGACAATAAGATAAAGACGTTTTCATCACACACCATTCATAAGGGATGCCAGCAACAAGCTGATTACCAGTCCACAGGATATCAATGGTAGCTAGAGAGAGTACTTCCAGTAGCTTTTGAATGAAAAAAATTCCCCCACAGAAACTGTACTTCCCTAGATACAGCCTAAACTGAAAGAAGAGAAGCCCACTCTAGAAGAAGTAGGAACAACACTAAGGAAAATGAAGTCAGAAACAACAGGCTCAAACGAGGTCTCAGCAGATGTGATCGAGATGTTGAGTGGGTTAGGGGGAAATGGCTCCAGGGTGGTATTCATAGCAGTATGGAGAGAAAGGCATATCCCAGATGACTGGAGAATAAACATTCTAGTGCCAGTGCATAAGAACAGAGGGGACATTCACAACTGTGAATAGTATAGAGGTATCAAATTCTTGTCACATTGCATGAAACCTCTGGAGAGGGTGACTAATAAACAAGCAATACAAAGAAAGATGGGAGATGAGCATTTCAAATTCAGATCTGGCTGCAACTTAACTGACCCTGGCTTTGCAGTCAGATAGAAAGTTGAGAAGAAGCTGGGTGTTCCTAGACATGGAGAAAGCATATGACAAAATCCCAAGAAAGATGACTTGGGTAGTTCTGCAGTAGTTCATAGTCCTAGAAACATTGGTGAAATTAGTGTAGACTATGTACAATGATCCAATGACTCAAGTACGAACAGTGTTTGGTCTCACAGAGGAGTTCCTATTGGGAGACAGTGTGCATCACGGTTCAGCTCTGAGCCAACTGCTGTTCATGCTTGTGATGCACTAAATTAGCAAACAAGTCAGAGAGAACAGATCAACAAGGCTGCTGTATGCTGGCAATAATGCATTACAGGCAGACTCAGAATTAGAACTTCAGCAAATGATAGTGGAATGGAATATGCTGAATGTAAATGGGTTAAAACTGAGTACATATAAGACCCTAGTAATTACAGGAAATGGTGGAAAAAACAAATAGCCGGGACTTGAGATAGAAAGGAGATAGCAGAAGAGGTTTACAGCTTCAAGTATTGAGGAGGGGAAGTTGAGGAGAACAGAATGCTGAACGAGATCAAAACTAGAATCAGAGGGGCTGCAAACAACTGACACAGAATGTCAAGGATAGTGTGTGACAGAAGACTGACAAAGAAGCTGAAAAGTAAAATGTACAAAACTTTAAAGTAAGGGGTACCATACCACTGGAGAGCAGTTCAGGAAGCTATATGTGATACAGAAGAAGTGCCTGAGACAGATGGAAGGATGTACACTGTAGAGCAGCTGAAGAATTCAGGACATCAGAGGAGATGCCCAAATAGCTCCAATTGCAGAAAATGTCAGAGATAATATATTATGGTTGTTTGGACACATGGCAGGAAAACAGAAGATAATCTGGTAAAGAAAATTTGGGACAGACAGGAAGAAGGCAAGAGGAAATGAGGGCATCCAGCAAAAAGATGGCTGGATTGTGTGAGAGAAGACTTGCAACATTCAGGCATGAATGTTGAAGAAGACAGGAGAGTAGAGAGGAATTAACAGAGCTGGTGAAAGTTGATGTGACACCCTGACCCCATATAGTAGATGGGAAAAAGGGGGTTGTTGATGATGATGATGATGATGTGCCTTTCGTCAGAAGCAACAAAAGAGAGAAGGCAGCAATGACAGAGGTACATGTTTATACAATTTCAACTCATCTCTGGAGTCTTAAAATAAAGTTATTTCACTCTATTTGATATATATTTAAACGAGTAGCTATTGATTTTAACCTTCAAAACAAAAAAAGCAAACTGGACCATACAAAAAAATCAAATAAACCACAAAAATGGTCTAAAAATATATACAAAAACCGCACTACTTTAAAACAACTTTAATAAACAATAAAGTAACTGGTAAGTGCTTTCATCCCACTTATGCAACTTCATCAGACCAAGTTAATTCCATATTAAGAACATGAAATACACTCCCCTAAAACCACATGACTTTACATCGTCACATGATTATACAAGAATCAATGCTTTAACCCTTTCTTCTTCAAAACCACTTTATAGCTTTCCCTATCATTCATAACAGGAAAACTACATGCATTCAACCACATCTGCCAACAATATTCCTTCCAATCTAACTCATCTTCCACTTCTAACCTCTCACTATAATTAAATACTTGATCTACTATAGAGAACCTAAAATGAACATTACTATCTGTATTCTGTTTTTGCATAACAAGCTTAGCTAAACCATTACTTATATCTTTATTACCTACAGCTGTCATATGCTCATACATTCTCATATTAAACTCTCTAGATGTTTTGCCTATATAAAATGCAAAACAAAGCCCACAAAGAGCAACATAAACTATAAATCTTGACATATAGTTATATTTGCATTTTAACTTTATAATGTAATTTGTAGCTTCTAGCTTCATCTCCCTCAAAAACCAACTGACAAAACTTACACTGAAAAACATTCTTTTAATCTTTTCAAGATACCTATTATTATTTCTAGAAAACTATTCCTTTAAAATCTTCCCTCTTCTTGACACAAATATTGGGCTCTCCCCTATAATATCCCTTAACTTTACAAAATTAGCAAGGGACTTCCAATGTTTTGTTACTGCCTGCTATATATTGGCCTCATCCACTGAATTATACAAAAACACAAGCCAATTCATAATCCTTAGATATTTCTTTTTTAATCACTGGCATATTTTTCTTAATCCCTGTTTCTCTCAAAACCAACACCTCATCTTTAACTTCCTGAACTATATCCCTTGGATAGCCCTATCATAAAATCTATTTTCCATCAATTCACATTCCATATTAAAAAAAAACTAGTTTCTTCTGTTAATTCACTCAACCTTAAAAACTGTCCTTTTACTATATTCCTTTTCAAACTTCCTTTATGCATACTATTATAATGCAAAAAAAAAAAAAAAAACACTATGCAATTCTTTCTTCAAAATCTACACTATGATATTATTGGCAGATTTATAAACCACAAGATCCCAAAAAATTAATCTCATCCACACTAGTATGATACACAAATTTAAGATAATCTGACACAGTGTTCAATTACATAAAAAACTCAGTCCGTCTTTCCATACTCCCTTTCCATAGAAAAAACAAGTCATCAATAAAACGCTTATAAAATATAACATCATTAAAAAAGTTCAGATTTATACACAAAGTCTTTCTCCCAGCTAGTCATAAATATATTTGCATAGCTAGGGGCCATTGCAGCTCCCACAGCTATGCCATTTTTTGTCTATATATTTCATTATCAAAAGTAAAAAAATTATAACTTAAAATGACATCCAAAATTTCAGTTAACAGCCTAATTTCACTACCTGTGAAAACTTCGGAGGCAAGCATTTCCTTATTAACCAAGTCAAGCCCCTCAATTTTAGGGATAGTGGTGTACAACAATACCACATCCGCTGTTACCAATATTATTGAATCATCCACTACTACTTTGGTAACATGATTCTTGAACTCAAAAGAATCACCAATAAATGAATCACTACAATAAACTGACCTTTGCAGGCACTTATCCGCAGAAATTGCCAAGGACTGTATTTTACTACCTTGGCTTGCCACAGATGGCCTAAAAGGTGGCTTATCCAAACATATATAAATTTTGGGCAGACCAAAAAACCTTCCCAGCTTAGGCTTCCAAACTCTGAAATAATCAATAATATCAGCAGTAATTAAGCCTTCCATCCACAATTCTTCAATACACGCATCAATAATATTATATGATCTAACTACATCTGCCGAAGACACTTTTTCATAGAATTTATCATCACTCAACTTCTTTTTTAACTCATCACAGTAATAATGCATATCTAACACCACCACTGCCTTCCCTTTATCAGCTTTCGTTATATACAAACTTCTATTATTTTTTAGCTCTAACAATGCTTCTCTTTCTTTCATAATCATATTATAATACCAATCCTTAGCTTTCGCTTGCAACAAATCTCTCACATCTTTTTCACAGGTAATGAAAAAGGCTTCTAACTCAGGCCTTAAAACAGGATTAAACAAACTGTTTTTTTTTAACTGCTCAATTTTTCCATTATTGTCATTATTATTAAAAAAAAACATTTTAAATTCAACTTCCTGGTAAAGTCTCTCAAAGCATTGATTGTCCCAATTAAGTCCACCCTTTGCAAAAGTAGAAATGTCAATTCTTTACTCAAAACATTCAAATATTCATGATTTTAAACAAAACTGGATAAATTCACTATTTTGAAAGAATCAGAAGCAGTACTTTTAGATTGCAGAGCATTTACTTCTCTGTCTAACTGCTTCTCCTATGTTTCCATCCACCTGTCCATTGTTTGCTGCAATTTTGCTGAATAAAATTGATGTACTAACAGCATATACCTCTTGGCTTCCACTTCAGCTGTTGGTGCGTTTTTACTGCCACTTGCACCCAAGTTCTCTTAGACGTTCCTCCATCCTGGTACACTGCTATTTGTTGAAAGCCCCGCTGCTGAAAAGATCATCACACTCTTTGGCCCATATTCTTTGTTATCTGACACTCTTGTGCCATTATATGCCCTCCCTTCTACTTCTTCTTTCAGTTTTACACACCTTCCAGAGTTTGGCCTGAATCCTTTAATGGATCTCTGCCCTCCTCCATTATCTGCATTAAATTCTGGCATAGATAAAACAAGCCCACTATCTTGCGCATCCAGTACGTCACCTCCTAAGTGCTCAAAAACTGTATTTGCCCCTGTTTTATAATCTTTATCTCTCATAAACGTTTTGAACTTGTGCTTTTTAAGTGACTCATTTTCTCCAGCAATTTTCTCCAATATACCCTGCATTTCGCATCTTCAAAATTACTAGCCAAGATAACATCCTTTAGACTGTTATATGATGTCGTTACCATATTTGTCAAGACTGTCAAAATCCTTTTGTGCTCCTCAAGCAGAAACTTGACATGCTGCAAGCCAATAGCCTAATTTATGGCTTTCCAAGCTTCAATAAACTCAACCAAATTGATTTTCCTGCCCCATAGGCTGGCAAAATACATGGTCCTGAGTTAAAGCCTTCAAAGCTGTTAAGCCCGTTTAGACTCTCTTAACAGTCAAACAAGTCTCAAAATAAATGTCCCATTGTAATCTCATCAATGTTATTAACTTCTTCTCAAACTTTAAAAACTTGGCTGTAAAATCAGGCTCTTTAGCTTCCTGCTGTGACTTCTCATTTAAAAAGGGATTCTCCGGTCCCTTTAAAAATGCACAGAGAAAACAATCCATAGTTTCATTTGGGGCAACAATATAAACACAAACTGTATTCCTATAAAATCTCTTTTTAGCACTGCTCCCAATTCAGCACCTGTCACAGTCCCCGATGAAACAGGGTTAACAGCAGCAGCACATAGGTCAGATAATAAAATCTTATTTATCTGTGATGGAACTCTTTCAGCATGACCATTTATGTTATCCAGCAGTACATCTCCTGGGGCATCATGCAGGGTGAAGCCTGAGGGAATTAATAAAAAACTACAATTCAGCTGGGAAGCAGAATCAGATTTGAAAAGGTCATACTAAGATATTCTATATAAAAGCCTCAAAAAACAAAAAACAGACTGGACCATACAAAAAAATCAAATAAATCACAAAAACAGTCTAAAATATATCCAATAAACACACTACTTTTTTACTCATCTTTCACTTCTAACCTCTTACTACATTTTATATAGGCAGAACATCTAGACAGTTTAATAGGAGACTGTATGAGTATATGAGAGCTGTAGGTAATAAAGATATAAGTAATGGTTTAGCTAAGCTTGTTATGCAAAAACATAATACAGATAGTAATGTTAATTTTAGGTTCTCTATAATAGATCAAGTATTTAATTATAGTGAGATGTTATAAGTGGAAGATGAGTTTAGATTGAAAGGAATATTGTTGGCAGATAAGGTTGAATGCATGTAGATTCTCTGGTATGAATGAAAGGGAAAACTATAAAGTGGTTTTGAAGAAGAAAGAGTTAAAACATTGATTCTTGTATAATCATGTGACTTGATGTAAGGTCATGTGATTTTAGGGGAGTGTATTTAATGTTCTTCATATGAATGTAACTTGGTCTGATGAAGTTCCATAAGTGGGACAAAAGCACTTACCAGTTATTTTACTGTTTATTAAAGTTGTTTTAAAGTAGTGTGTTTATTGAGTATCTATTGATGCTTAAGTCTCTGTTAGCTCATATTATATTCTTGGTATCTTGCTTCCTTTATGTTCTTGATGTACTAATTCCTTCTGGGGTAATGACCAAATCTTTAAGCAAATATAGTTTATTTTTATTTATTGTCCACAATTGTTTAGGATATAAGCATTCAACTATAAACCTTCATGAACATCTTTTTTGGAGTTCTTTGACACTTTCCCACTGTTACACTCCATGCCAAGACTGCACGCCTTTACACTTCCAAAGAACCACCCCATTTTTTAAACAAAGTTTGGACACATTTTACTGTTGTTTTTTTCAGAGACTCAGGATTTTGTTTTCATTTGCCACATTATGGCCTTCCTTATGTTTTTTGTCCACTACTTTTAAAATTAGGACCTCCTCCAATTATAACCAGATATAACATGACCACTAACCATATATCTGATTAATGATTTTAATTATCTCTGGAGCTACTTAAAATCATGGACTGAAATATACAACCAGCAGTATTTGGCTTAGCCTAGGAACTCAGTCCTAGGGATTCCTAAACGCCATGCCTGTAACTGAGGCCAAGCCAGCACTATTCACACTGTGTACATGATTAATAGCAAAGCTAATCATATATCCATACAACCATGTCAGTATGCAGAACGAGCAGTTCCTCAGTGTGGTCACAGTACAACTCCATGGTTGCAGCATGTTAGTTCACCTTTCAAAGTTAAGTATGAGCAACTGTGGTAAACACTGACTGAGCACAAACACCTCAGGTAGTTGCTGTGAGTTCATGTGCACAGGTTTACAATGTTGATACAATGTATGGCAATTGTACAGTAATCTCTCTTTCTCTGTGTATATATATATATATATATATATATATATATATATATATATATATATATATATATATATGTATGTATATACACACACACACACACACACACACACATCTATATATATATATATATATATATATATATATATATATATATATATATATACATATATACACACATACACACACACATCTATCTATATATATATATATATATATATATGTGTATATATAGAGATGTGCAATTGAAGGGAAAATATCACTGATGGCTAAGGTGGAGTAGAGATTATATTATAGCGACACAATCCACATTGAAGATCATAAAAAAGTAAAAAGAGAGGTGTGCAATAAAGCATTGTTAGAAAAGCAGAATGGATAAGATGGTATAACAATACATAAATGTTGAATAATATAAAATCTAAACAGGGGATAAAATAAATAACACAACAAATCAAACTCTGAAGAAACCACCACCGAGGAGAAATGTATACACACGTTTATTGCTCAGCATAAGAAAATGTTAAATGCTTTCGGCAACTTTGCCTTCATCAGAACATAGAACACCCTCTGTAACTGAACTTTTAAATACCCTCCAATCAAAATTCCATGTCACACGGTATAATTTTGATTAGAGGGTATTTAAAAGTTCATTTGCAAGTGATGTTCTATGTTCGGATGAAGGCAATAGTTTCCAAAAAAACTTGACATCTTATTGTGTGTTCTGCAATAAACATGTGTATAAGTTTCGTCTCGGTGGTAGTTTCTTCAGAGTTTTACTTATTTTTTCTACTGTCTCGTGGCTTCCCAATATTTTTGTTCATTTATGACGTATCAACCTGCATCAGTCTTGACATCATCAGAGTGTAAGCAGTGAACCTGTGTGATAAAGTTAATGTTACTAAATAAAGAAAATGATATCCTCAAGGGAGTTCATCTGATAACTCAGTTCACATGGCAGTATATCCACAGTGTCTTAGCAAGTGCAGTCACTATAGCAGTCAAGAGTAAACACAGTCATAAAAACATATGTATCTGGGAAATGTAGCAGATGTGCACTCTGCAAACCAAACATCATAAAGCAACAATATACAATCATCACAGGATTCAAAACTCCAGCCAGTGCATTGACATAGTCAAAATAAATGCATAAGTATGCTCAGCCATTGAACATGTTAGAATAAAGGTGTTTGTTTTTTATATTAGACTGGTTTTGCCATAGGATGTGGAATGCCATACTGCTGTGGTCATAGATAGCCATCAACATTGTTCTCTGCCAACTGTCACCCGATGCTTGACCAAGGAAGGATTACTTTTGTTTTTATAAGCCCTTAGTGAGCATGTGTGCATGTTTTGTCTGTCTGTGTTTTGATTGTCTTATAGGTTGGAAGTGGGACAACATGACAAAATGAAAAGGGGAAGACAGCAGGGGGTATGATACAAAGCGAGCCACCAAGGAATGAGCAGCATGAAGGTGGGATAAGCACCCATATTTCTCAGCTTCTTGGTTCAACAATGGTATATGAAGCCGTATATACATTTCTTTACAAAGTGCCAAAACCCCAGACATCATTTAAAACTTGATTATAGGAATGTTTCATTTCAGGGGAGCACATCCCATAACAGCAAGAAAATGGGCATAGACCTGAACAGAACCGAAATAATGCCTTTGTTACTGACATTCTCTAGACAAGTGGATGTTATTGGCATGCCACAGACACACTCACAGGAAATGTGTCTAAAAAACACATTTCAGGGCAATGCAACCCACGAACTCAAGGAAAGAAGACATAACACCTGAACGAAAGTGAATCTATGCCTTTGTTATTGATATTTTCTAGACTGCTGCACTAGAATTACATGTCATGGATGTACTCACAGAAAAGGATTATAAAAACCCATTTCAGGGGGATGTACTACAGTAAATCCAAAAAAACAAGGCAGAAAACACAAGTAAAGTTAGAGCCAAACACAGACCAAATGATCATGAAAATCAAAAAGCTCAATACACCATGCAAAAGTTTTATGCTATCATATAATTGTATTTTTGTAAACTGCTTCTTCAGGTATCTAATAGAGAAACCATCAAATCACAATGTAAAACATAATTATGTCACAGTTAATTAATATGTTTTAAATATGTTTAATAGTTTTAAAACCATACATATTAAAAACCCAATATTCAATAAACATTTATTTAAAAAAAACTGAAGAGCTTTAAAACAATCTCTTTGCTCATTTAAATCCATTCCTCCCATGTTTGTATTGTTCCAACAATTCCCATTTTTCCTATGTAATTTGCTCCTACCCTTTCCTAAAGATCCCAATTCTAACTGTTTTATCTCTGTTACTATATTGACTACTTCTAGTACAGTTGGTTTGGACTTTCATTCCCATTTTCTACTAATTGCTTATTTGTCCAAAATTCCTTACCCCACTTTCTTCACTATTCATGGTTTCTTCATGATTTTCTTCAACTGTGCTCAGAGGCACCTTTTCGCTTTTATTTTTTATATTTAGTACTTCTTCTAGATTCAGAAAGCTTCATATTCAGCATCTTGCACATAAATGAAATAATGCCTAAAATTACAATTACAATAAGCATGAAGAATGTTAAAATACTTGATCCCCAACCAGAAAAATAGTCAACCAAGCCCATTGAAAGCAGACAGCTTCTTTACCAAGATACAACTTTGTAACTTTTTGTATAATTTCTAAGTAACTAGAAATGGCATGCTCATTAATAGGTATAAACAAGCAGCACTCTGGATGAAAGCACATGTATCTCTCTTACAAGCAAGGGTAAAATCCAATACTATGCATTTGTGCATCACTGCACTGTGCATTACAATCATTTCAATAGTAATTTGATTTACTGATTCAGAAGTTGCATTACTCAGTACTTCGAATAATTTAGACAGTTTTATCATTTACCAAATTGATTTTGCTGCCCTTCAGGCAGGAAAAATACATGCCCCTGAGTTAACGCCATCACCCAAGTCTGTATGTGACAGTCCTTTGAATGCAGTATTTTCTATATTATGATGGCAATCACAGAAAGCATCTATCTTCCTGACTGTATTTTTAATATCCTTTGTTTCCATCTTTTGGTGAATTCTGACATATTATCAGTTTGTGGAATACCCAATGTTAAGATAGTATAGTAACAGCTGGGATTCGAACATGTGATAAAGGAGGCAAAATGTGTAACTTAATGGATTAACTGTCATTTTTGTACCTTATTTATGTCAATTTACCTCAGTTATACCTTGCACCATAGAAAAAAAAAATTACATGACTAGTATATTTTTTGGAATGATTACTATCCAGAGTGTTGGCAGACCTACAAAGCCATGAGGTAATTTTGAGCTATCTAAGGCAGCCTAAACTAAAGGTTTCACTTTTTTCTTATGTAATGAACCATGTTTACATGATGCCAAATGCAGAATAAATAGAAAACACATTAGAATGTGTGATGACCCTCCACTGGACCAGTTAAGGAGCCTCAATCCTCACTGCTGAAAATAGTGGGGGGCGTTCACTGACAAGATGACAAGTACACACACAGTATTTCCAGATGCAACTCTCTGCATCAAGTACAATTTCACTTAAGAGCACGCAGAAACCACAGTCAGTCCGGGGCTCGTTTCTCCCTCTTTCTTCAGATCCCCAATAAGACTCTCCACTGGCATAGCTCTAGAGTTGAGATCTCAGCTGAGTGGACAAGTCTAGACCTCTAGCACCATTTCTTTCCAACCAGTGTTTCATGTCCTTGTCCAAGTAGCTGACACACACACACACACACACACACACACACACACACACACACACACACACACACACACACACACACATACACACACACACACAAACACACACACACATCTGGGAAAGGCTGGCACAGGTTTACTAGCTATGACCCCTTGTGCCCAGACTATAAGGTAGTTACCATGCCACCAGACACTCCTTATCAGCTACTTTAAGGCCCTTAACAAAGGGTGTCCAATCTTACTGTGTAATATTAATATTAACACAAATGGTAGTTTGACCAAGAGCAAGGCTATTAGGAGTGGCCCACACAGTGTCATCAAATAAATATGCCAGTGCTCTCAAAACTTAAATATCTCTACACAGATCAGCCACAATAAAAGGTTTAAATATATGTAATAATAAATAATAAAAGAACAAGACAATGCTAAATATATGTTCACAGTGACATCAGAGTTCAAAATCACAGGAAATATTTAAAATAACATTGCAATACAGGCTCACACAAATAAAGAAAAACGTCTAAACTAAGTTTTACTATATTCCTGACTGAGTTATACTGTTCCCTAGAAACTTGCTTCATTAGAGCAAGGCAGATGTGGTGAACACTTTTCTTGTAGCTGCTGTCAGGTTCAAGAGAGAATGGAGAATGCTTTGTCTCACTAAGAGACTTCTCAGATTAATATCTAAAATATCTATAATTTCTGGTCATCTGACTTCTAGTTCCAAGGCCAAAATCCCCATTGCTAGAAGCTGGCAGCATTTAACATCTACCTGTAAATATATATACTATACATATATATATATATATATATATATATATATATATATATATATATATATATATATATATATATATATAGATAAATATATATATATATATATATATATATATATATATATATATATATATATATATATATATATATATCTCGAGTCTATGTTAAATATTCGAATGCTTAAATGTTTGAATCACTAAAGATCAACCTTTAGTGATCGAACATTTAAATGTTCGAATATTTTCAAAAATTAAAAAAAATAAACTAGACAAACAAAGAAAACTAAAGGGTGTAAGCAGGGGGCAAGCCCCCCTGCACCCCCCACACACCCTGCTACTTAAATATACCAACTTCAAGATCACGCTACAGTGTAGGAAATGGGAAATTTTCCATTTCTGCACTGCAGCACACTGAAGTGCGATCTCAGAGTTGGTATAGTGGGGAGTGTGTGGGTGCAGCCCCCCACATGGGGGGGTACAGGGGGGCTTGCCCCCCTGGTTACACTCTTTACATTTTCTTTTTTTTTGTAAATCTTTATTTTTTATATGTTTGAACATTTAATTGTTCGATCACTAAGGTTCGATCTTTAGTGGTTCGAACAATTAAGCTTTCAAACATATAACATAGACCCTATATATATATATATATATATATATATATATATATATATATATATAGACAAGGGCTTTTTCCTCAGATGTCTGGCAGATGCTGTAAGTCATAAAACAATTTTATTCCTTCATGCTTCAAAAGTAGCAATTAGTTTACTCCAAGGACAATACAGGAAAGCTTCCTAGCACAGACTCTTGTGTCTCTAGCTGCATTGAAAACTTGACAGGTAGCCTCTTTATTGTGTGCTATAAAGTAATTTAATTTCAGCTATTTTTCTAAAGTTTACTAGACTGAGGTTAAACTCCTGTGTCCTACTTTCCACTGTTATAATATATACATTTGGACAATTACAATAGTGCATGTACTTTTCTGTTCTCTTCCAGCAGGGCAGACTGTGGATACATTTTAAATACAGCACTTTTACATATACCTTTGCATAACAAACATCTGTACAGAGCAGTTTGATATGCACATGACATGCATTTCTAATACATTTGTAGCACAAGCATCTTGTATAAATCATTTCAATATTCAGCAATGACGTATAATTATTTACAAAATTCCAGCTAGCTGTGCTGGCAGTATTTCTTTTCATCACAAAAGGGTAATCTATGTTAGGGAAATTACAGATACTGAATGAAATGCAATGCATGGTTATATGTAGCAATGACTGTACCAAGACATGTATTCAAGTGAACAATTCTTCCTTCTCACATCTCCATGCAACATCAGACATGTACTTTGTATAACACATTATCAAAATTATAGTTAGTGACATACTATGTTACACTGAACCGACTAATGATCACATGTTGTTAGCAATAGTGACAACAGCTGATTTTTAAAGAATAACACAATGGTATCACAAAATGTGATGAAATATACATTCAAACAATCCTTCATGAAAGCATCCTGTTAGTGGATTCAAAGCATGTAACAGATATACTTTATTTATATGCTCACTGTACTTACACCTTAAATAACAAGGAAAGTGAACTGTCAGGGGTATTTTCTTCCCTCATTACTATCCAGATTGCTGACAGCTGTGCAATGCTGCCTGTTTTGCTGAACTGTCAGGGGTATTTTTTTCTCCCATTACTAACCAGATTGCTGACTGCTTTTCAGTGCTGCCTGTTTTGCTTACACTACCTATGGCAGCCTAAACTAATTTTTTTCTGCATTCCTTAAACTGTGAAAAGTTATTTTCACTCTGCCAAGCTGTGCACAAATGATACAAGAAAAAGTATGTAAAGCATTGCAGATAATGAAAATTACATGTACATGTTGAATAAAATTGTTATGTTGCAACAGAAAGCTGCATGAATTTGAACCCTCAGACTTACCACTGACAAAGACATATATTAGCAAGGTGAAAAGGGAGTTTAGATGTAATGATACTGTGACATTTTATCAAGTCACATTGAAAGTGCAACAGAAACTACTTATAAAAGTTGTCCTGTCAAATTTGACTCTGAATGTTTGCAAGATTGCAAGATTGCAAATAGCATCGGCATATACTCGCATGATATTAAACAAAGACTGCAATCACTGTATGTGAGTCCCTTTCTTACTGTCTGGTACATCCTTTGCTTATCTGTTTTTTCATAATAGTAATTTTATGTCTGTTTTCATGCCATATGTTATCTTCAGTAATGGCTATAGCACTCCCTTTAATGAGAACAACTTTTCCCACTGATGGCCAGTAGCTGTGGTCATTTAAGACATTTTAATGTTAGGACTTACATTCCCCTACATCAGTCAATGCACTTGCAGCCATTTTAAGTCTCTTCTCCCTCCCCTTAGTAGGTGTATAGCAAAGTGGGAAGAATGTGAAATCTGATCTAATCCGCATTCAGGATATTCAAGTACATGGCACTCACAGGGCTGACTCTGCACTCTCTCTCTCTCTCTCTCTATATATATATATATATATATTTATATATATGTATATAAATGGTAATGGTGTAGCTAATGCTCTTGTATTCTGTTGGGGAGAGTACTTTGAAACACATGCTGGCAAAACAAGATTTTGCAAGATTTACCTATTTTCTGCAGTGATGTATTGACAAAGTATGTTGCTATTTTTTAAGTAATGCTTTTAGTTTAACATTGGAAGGTGAGGTGCCTTGTGCACTGAAAAGTGTTATACAGAAGTTTAGATGTATTTACTTTTCTCTCTTACTTTTGCCATAACCATGTCTCATTTCTACAATTATGCTACAAAATACTAAGTCAATTTATAATTAATTATTTTAATCTCTATTTATATTTTCAAACTTCTAGAAGAAGGGGAAATAAAAAAAGTATTTTTTTCTCTCTACCTCTATAACATTTTAGGGTGTTACTTTTCTAATACTGCATTTATATTTAATGCAGCAATGTATTACAAATTTTACATCTGTGTTATATCCATTACAGAAGTATTATAAGATCTCAGCTGATATTTGATTTTTAAATATATACTTCTATCTTTCTTTGTTGAGGGTAGGGGTAGATTTGGCTTGGTCAGGGTTTGTGGGGGGTGGGTGGAGGGGAATTGTGGTTGATTGTGGGTTAGTGAGGGGTGATCGGGGGTTGAGGGGAGGGTTTTGAGGGATCCCAATGCATGTGTAGTCATAAATGAACACTTAACATGTAGAAATTGTGTGCATGTTTATTGTATTAGTACTTCAGTCTTTAATTGACCTTTCCATATTTTACGGATGGTAGTCAGTTGAAATGCTTAATGCAAACTATTGCTTCTAACACATTCTTTTTCTTTTGCAAACATCTTACAGAGAATATATTACTGACGTAAATGTACACATCAGACAAAAGGCTGTGCTTAGAGGCATATACATATTTCCTTAGGAGCATAATCAGTTATATAACATTTTTTTTACAGGTTCACACTTAACTTGTCATTACTGCATGTAACAATTGTGTACTTGGGAGTTGTCCCTGTCTGATGCTATCAGATCACAGCCATTGTGTGGTTAAATAAAGGCTGTGGTATCTGACAGGCATCAGATTTCTGATGTGTATGTGTGTTGAAACAATGAGTGAGAAGGCCACACTGAAAAAACAATCAGTAAAGCGTAAATGAAAACTCCAGCCAAGATGCATCTTCCAATGAGTGATCTCTCAAACCTCTTATATCAGAGACACATGGGATATATGCAAATTACCCTTATGAACACCAGGTGTTTCAGCTAATTGGCGATTCTGAATGCCCATGACTTGTTTCGTCGATTTCAGGCCAATAAAGCCAAACCCCACTAGTTGTAGATATGCATATTTTGGACTTGTTATGACCTCATCACCACAGCAAAGCAGAGTGTTTGACTAAGCATGAGAAACACAGCATTGTTATATCCAGCTGATGTCCATTATCATTAGGGTGACAGCAAAATATCCCAAATAAATTAAAACAATGAGTGAGAAGGTCACACTGAAAAAACAATCAGTAAAAACTAAATGAAAACTCCAGCCAAGCTGGAACTTCCAATAAGTGACCTCTCAAACCTCTGTGTATGTGTGTGGGATCTTACACTTTGACCTAGGTAGTGATTGTGTGTGTGCTGTCTTTTGCCTCTTAGCCAAAGCTGGGGCATACTGTGTGCATCTCTCTACCAGCACATTTTACAGCTGATAGTCATTCCTCAGACTCCATAACTGTATCTGTTTCTGCCTCTGGCCCTGACTGTATGCCTTGAAACTTTAGTCCTGCCCTTTGCTATCCTTGTTGAAGCTGTTTCCTGAGAATTATATTATGTAACATGGCACAGACACTAAGTATTTCAACACTGGTACCTGAATCATACTGCAGTGAACCACCTGATGTATCTAGACAGTGGATCCTTGATTTAAACAAACCAAACACACTTTCTGTGATATACCTTGTTTGAGCATGGGCATATTTGCATCTTTGATTAGTTGGGTTGTGTGGGTTTCTCATGGGTGTCATGAGCCAGAGCTTCAGTGCACAACCTGCATCCCCCACTAGCTGCCCTTGAGGAATGTTTAACCCTTAGCAAACCTGATCTACAGCTCACAAGGGTACCATGTATGTGAGTCATGGAAACTGCCTGGGTTACCTGCACTGACATTGTAGATGATCTCATGAGCATTACAGACTACCTGACAGTTTACAGAGTGGAAACCTTTTCTGTTGATGTACCTCCTTTCCTGTTCTCAGGTGGGGTTTTTATTTCTATGTATGTGTGAAATCTATAGTACCCAAAATTTCAGGGAAATGTGCTATTGTGTAAAATTCCTGCATGGTTGTTGTTCGCTCCTGCAGTGTTCATGGGGAACAGATATGCTCTCCTGCATGTGGTAGCACTGCATTTAAAAACTGATATAATATTCTAGATGCTGATGCCTGTGATGCCCCTAATATACTCTCTGTGGGTCTCTGGAAGGTATCAGTAGCTAGTATATGTAATGCTGAACATACATTTGTTTCCACTGGGATGGGATGGCCACAATTTTCCAGTGACCTGAGGTGGGGCGGCTGAGGTTGCATATTTCTTCCAGTGTTTCCTGGTCCACCTTGCATCTGTCAATGATTTCTGTTTCACGTAGTCTGTGCTAAGTTAAATGAGGTTGAAACACCCTTCTTCTTGGCTGAGGTCTGGCAGCAGCACCAGTACCCTGATTTAAAGCCTGTTGCACATGCAACATAGTAATAGCAGCAGCAACTCCAATGTGTTTTTTTCTTTTCTTTTTTGAGCTGTGCCTGTATCCCAAAAGGTTTTTATGTACATGGCAAAAGCCTGTACCAAGTGCACATGATTGCTTTACAGCTTCCTGAATAATTCTGCTATATTAGATTGGTTAATTAACGTGTACATTGTCACTTTATGCTTTAATTAGCACATTCTGCCATTTCTCATTGTTCGGCAACTCTACACTTTGTGTAGCTATTAATGACTCCTGCTCAAAGTGTTTGTTATTTTATTTATAATAATGATTTAGTTTTTTAGGCCTATGTGTGATAGTAATATGGGTGCCATAGCTTGTGGTGCCCATGTTTGCTGTTCTAATATTGTTTCTTGTATTTTTTTTTTTTTTTTTTTTTTTTTTTTTTTTAGAAATTAATGGTATTAAATTTTTAGCTTGTGGGTCTTTTAAACATGCATCAGAATAAGCTGGGTGTGCTGTAAAATGTCCTTGCAATTTGTTTTGCAGTGGAGAGGCTAAAAGAAAGTTTAGAGACAAATTAAAATAACCTTTGAGAGACATTAAATGGGGGAAAGCTGACAGACCCTTGGGAGAATACTTTATAGACATAAATGATAAACCCCCAAATTAATTATTAGCTAGTACTAAGCTAAGAGAGAATCATCTTATCAAAAAAATGATTATTCAAGCAAAGTATATTAAAAGAAATATAAAACATTGGCTCTTTATGTGCTTAATAAGACAATTATCTAAGAGTATTTAAAATAATTTGTGTTTTATTGTTTAATTACATTCTTTCATCATATATAGTATGTATTTTATGATTTTAGTTCACTTACTTTAAGGCATTTATCTCAAGCCACTAGAACTGAGAGCTGTCTTAATAAACTGAGTGTGCTGCTATGTCATATTTTCTCTTTTTCTTGTTTATCATACTCTGCTCTCAACACTGCAGTGAAACATAACAATATAGCCCTAAACATGCTTCGCAACACTTGCTTTGCCACACTTAAATCAAAGTCTTATTTATGCTACTTACCTCTTAACACTGTATAGATGATGACTGATATGAGATTAATAAAGAAAAACATTTTTTTTCTGGCTTTGTGTAAAACTGTCAATGTAAATAGCCCACAAATAACACTGTATGCATCAAGTATTATCTGGATGACTATTGTACATTTCTATGAAATGAAGGTCATGGACCATAGTTGTGAATTACATGGCAGCTTTTCACCTGTGCACAATTCTGCAGCTGTTTTGCAGTGTCACTGATCTTGGTTGGCCACCATCGATGCTGCCACAGATGGGAGGAATGATAGAAGGAGCATCACTGCTATTATCTGTGGCTGTCTTTGACAGTGGTGTATCAAATCATGTAGTGTAGGATGTAGCAGGCAGTAAACATCCTACATGCACTATCAGGGTCACATTGACTGGCACCAAAGGACTCATCCAAGCAACAGAAATGGGTGTTGAGCAGATCAAACACTCACTCAGTGACTATTTATGTTTGGGACAGGCTAGTACCGAAGTGCTCCTTGGCAGCTCCCCGAATATTACAGACTGGTGTCATTAGCTACAGCCTGAGGTGGGCAGCCTGCATCACCTGGAAAATAAAATAGGGAGGGGACACATAAAAAGGGGGGGTGATGATTCAACATCACCTATGACCCAATATAACTAAAGAAATGTCTGTGGTTAGAAACAGGATTAACAGTTTGCACTTAACAACTAGGTAACCATGAGGAATCTGACTATACAGGAAGAGGCAATAGAGTGACGTTTTGTTCCAAATATGGCAATCCTGAGCACTGTCAAGATGCTGGGCTGACATGCTGGTGACATACCTCCATGCATTGCACACTATCTGGAAGTTGATGGAATGGTAGCCCTTCCTCTTCTGGTGCCAGTCCCCCATGGTCCAGATGTGGCCCTCATTGTAATATGGATGTAATCATTTAACACAAAAGCACCCCAGGAAAGCATGTCAGGATGTACAAACCACACATGCTACTGACTCTGTCCTGGCATGACACTGGGAAAGATATCAGTAGTTCTTTTCACTTTAAATAAGTTTACTGCTCGGCATAACTTCTGATTTCTTTTTAAATAGCTTGTTTAAGCGCTGGTTATTAAAGTGCTTATGCTGCATATCACACACTGCATATCCAGAGAAGCCATTCATATGCTGACATAAGTGAGTTAATATAGTAATTGTTTAGACTGAGTATATTTTGCATATAATGGTACTGTTCCATGTACCTTAATGCAGGAAACAGAACCCAAATGGATAACCCACAAGATGTATCACTGAGATAAATAATATATAGAGGGGAAAGTACCACATTGCCTGTGAAGTCCCACTTTTTTTCATTTCTTTATAATAAAATTATCTGTTTCCATTGCAAAAACTGCTGAATTTTTCAATGGGTACAGTACAGCAATTGCTGGTTTCATAAGATGTAATGCGTTACTACATTGTACTCTGCCTGGAAGGGAGATACAGAATGAAGAAAGGCGGTAAGAATCAGATGTGCTTTCTAACACACTTACAGTGATTAGAAGATTATGAGGAAAGAGATGATAATCTTTCTGGAAGAAAACTAAGTTAGGATTGCTAAATGAACTGGATTTCCAGTTATTTAAAGAGGCTCATCTTTCTGTAATTTAGAATATCACTGACTGAATGAGCTTGCAGATTATGGCAATTATACTTAATATTAAATGGTACATTGACTAAATAGCTTTGCTGGAATGACACAGCATCATGAGTATCTCAGCTTTAACTTTAACAAGAACATTATATTGAAATGATAAAAAGATAAAGCATATAGTTTTTTTACTGATTACAATGTCTCAAATTTACAACTGAAAAGTATTTTGTGCAATAAGATATATATGACTGTGTCATATCATGCATGCTAAGGTGTATCAGTAGGAATGCTATGGTATCATAGACTAATTAGCACTATTATATACTAATACCGGTTATATTTCTTTACATTCTTGCACATCTAATACCTGAAGGATTTACACAGCTGCCAACACATTTCTGGAACTGGTTTGGGAAACTAGAGTTGTACCTGTCTGAAACACACACATAGTCTCATAAGATCGCCTCTCCTAAAATCCACAAACATGTATAAAGTGAGTTAATTCATTTTGTTCTAAATTATATCTAGATTAATTTTTAAATGGTACTAAGTAATGAGATATACAAAAGAATGTAGTAGAGATAAAACAATTTGTGTGAGTGAAAATATCTACTACATTAACTGCTAACTGTATTTCTCAAAGTATCTGTCAGCTCTGTGTCTTACTGGTGAGCTGCACAGGAAATTGAAATGTGCATACATAACCGCAAGTGCCTAAAGAAAGTAAAATATGTACAAGTCATTACTTATTCTGGCTATGACTAAAGTTATAGCAAAAATGGAAAGAAAATGGGAAAACCCTGTTGATTACACACACACACACACACACACACACACACACACACATATATATATATATATATATATATATATATATATATATATATATATATATATATATATATATGAGTCCCTATCGGATTACCAAAGATTCAAACAGCCGAGATCATATTCATTTGTTGGTCTGAGCCATTAATGAAAAGGGTTTTGTAACCAGTAAATTTACCTGGTTGACATAAATAAATCCATACTTCCATACTGTTGTAAAACCTTGTTTCCCACTGTTCTTTTGCAAACTGAAAAAGCATACATCACATTCCATCTTGCTGTTTAATGTATGTACACTTCTTACTTGTAATTAATATGTAATATGTGACTGCAGCCCAGGTCATTCCTGGAAAGGGTCTTGGGCCAATTCATTTAACCAGTCATCAAATGTAAAAATTGAATGCAATAAAAAGAAATAATTCATAGTTCATGACAGATATTATACTCTTTTAGCATAAACAATTATAATAAAACACAGTCAACTTTTAACAGAACAGCAAACAGCAAACAGGGCAGGGACGTAGTAGAAGTACATAGGTGAGACTTGCTTATCAATTGATGCTTCAGCACAACTACAAAAAAGCTGTCTTGAGTAAAGGTCCTATATTCCCTTTATTAAATTTTACTCCATATTTATGATGACGAATAAGAGGTGAAGGGTAGAGGATTTTCAGTGCATACATACTTAGCACTTCCTCTGTTACCATGACAGTTAATGCTGGATGGATCACCAAATTTTTCAGCAGAAAAAGAAATACTTATGTAAAATGGCTTTATAAAACAAAAGATACTGTAAAGACTACCTAAGACAATTGTTGGAAAAAGTGGATATTTGTGCAAACAAATATATATATATATATATATATATATATATATATATATGGGTCTACTTCTAATGACCGAAACGCCGATTCGCCGACAGTGAAATCACCGACGCCAGAAAACCGACAACACACAAACCCGACAACGCGAAACACCGAACACCATAACACCGACACACTACACGTAAACAACACAGTACACTACAACACATATCCACTAGCCCTAACCCAAACCCTAACCCTAAGGTCCAACACTACCGCACTCTCCTACCTGCACCCTAACCCTAACTCACTTACACCCAACCCCAAGCTCCGACACTACCGCACACTCTCCCTACCTGCACCCTAACCCTAACTCACTTACACACCCCGAACCCCAAGCTCCGACACTACCGCACACTCTCCCTACCTGCACCCTAACCCTAACTCACTTACACCCCAACCCCAAGCTCCGACACTACCGCACACTCACCTATCACACACCTAACCCTACATCCCTGAGTATTGCACACTTACCTGTCCGCTCCCTACTCCTAAATCCCTCACTATCGCATACTTACCAGGTCGCGCTTACACATTCCCCTTGTCGGTCTTCCGTCTGTCGGGATTCGAGCGTGTCGGTCAACTGCGTTGTCGGTCGTTTCGTGTCGGTGATTTCACTGTCGGCGAATCGGCGTTTCGGTCATTAGAAGGAGACCCATATATATATATATATATATATATTAGTCATCTGTTTTACAAAATATGAGGCATTTGTACAAAAAAAACTGGCAGGCATTTAGCTACAAACAAATGTATTTTATTTAACTTGGTATAAAAACAATCCACTGAAAAATATGCAGCTGTCAAAAAAATCAGGCTTGCGAGATCTAGTTTATGGTTGTAAGAAGATAGCTAGCTGCGAAGAACACATTAGGTTATTTTCTCACCCACACATAAAATGTTAGCTGTTACAACTCAACAGCTTCCAGGGGCCTTTTTGAGAACTTTTTTCAACTTCCAGATCTGCTCACACAGCAAAAATGCTACCTTTCCACACATTGCTTTTAGTTTCCTGTAGGGCGACGTTACTCACCTACTGGGGTCTACAGTTTTTGGCAAGTGCAACAGATCCCCCAAACATACAATACCCCAACAAGTCAACATACTTTAAGGTGATAAAAAATTCATACCCCAGAGTGCTGATGAAGCCACAATACATCATTAACACCACTTATGAAACCCAGCATTATAAAAAGTATCAGAACATTTTTAAATAGTCGCTAACTATATAATATAAATCAACAGGTTCTGTTAGCACAAATAGTGTATAATCCACCATCCTACTACTTTACAGAAAGAAGTGTGCAACTAGCTTATCGGTAGACAAAACAACAGAAACTAATGTGAGTTTTGTGATGAGGTGCCGGAAAAAAGTTTAGACTCCGCATACTTCACTATACTATTGCCCAAAATGTATATCAGTCTTGAGAACAATTTGATTCAAAGTAATTTATTGACATACTTCATATGGATAAAATACTGCAACTGGTTTTCTACCACTTATACTAATACAGAATATATGCCTGGCATAACTTTAAAGCATAACGTTCTTTTTTTTTTTTTTTTTTTTGCTTATGTGGTGCCAGAGTTTAAACTTGAGCTCCAGAGAAAGTAAATTTTCTCATGATGGGACTGTGAGTGAAGACCGGACTCTGTACTGTAATCTGCATAAGTGCTTTGAGTATTGAGTTGGGCTTGCTTGGCTTGGGCGCTTGGCAGAAATTCAGAATTTTAAGTTAAACTTAATTAAATTGTAATTGTAAACACAGTGGTGCTGAGTCCGCTCACTTACTGGCCTGCTGTGCTGCCCTGCTATATTCCAAATGATCAAGTTCAAACAGGAGTGTGGGATCATGCTAAATGTATGGAAACATAGTCCCAATGTCTCCAATAGGCTGGCAGTCTGCCTGAGCGCTTTGCAAAGCTGATGCGTGATGACATCAGCCACAACTTGTAAAAAAAAAAATCGGGAATTAAAAGGGCCACTCAGTAATTCATAGCACCCCATTATTTTGCCCTCAAAACCAGTAAATATTGAGGGATTCGGTACAGCAGAGAGGTATGACATTAGCAATGTAGTTACTTTCACATAGATTGTCATTCTTCCATGTTCAGCAGCTATATGCAGATAGTTCACGGGCATGTTTTTTTTGTGTGTGTGTGTGTGCGTGTGTGCGTGTGTGTGTGTGTGCGTGCGCGCGCGTGTGTGTGTGTGTGTGTGTGTGTGTGTGTGTGTGTGTGTGTGTGTGTGTGTGAGAGAGAGACAATGAGTCTGTATGTAGTCTGTGTTTCAGCATGTGGTAAAATAGAGGACAATAAGTTGATCTCCCAGATGTGCCAAGTTCAGCCATTGAGGTACATGTATGACATCGATGTTAGAGCTGCATATTTGTTAGAGACCATGCTTCGTTTTCTGTTTGCATTGCTGCTAATTAGTGTTAATTAATGTAACCATTGCTGTACATTGTGTCACACACTTTGTCCACAGAGATTGACCTGTTCTACTGTCTCTACTGCAAGGGATTCCCATTGGTGGCATGGTGATGCTAACAGGATTTTGACAGTGAGCATTTCATCTCCATCCCGGGTGTTATTGTTTGATCTGAACTTCATTGGTTGCCTTCATTCAGTTCCATGTCCATGTTCAATGATAACACCAATACTATAGACTGTGTAACTGTGACAATAAAGACAGCCCTAGAACATATAATAATTGTTGGGGTGCATAGACCACCAAATTCAAGTGCAGATGACCTAGAGGAATTCATACATTTCTTGCATGAAACACAGGAGGGAAGAATAATATTAGCTGGGTACTTAAATTTACCAGAAACAGACTGGAATAATATTGATTCAACAATTTTAGTAAGGAAATTACTCACAATGTATATTCAGGAACAGCAATTGCTTCGGATTGTAAAAAACCCTACCAGCAAACAGAAAACCTATCAGGGGACGGAACATAATAGACATTGTATGTGTTCCTAAAGAAATTACTGTTACTTCAAGTCAAGTTTTACCACCATTGATGTGCAGTGATCATGGGATTATAAAGGCTAATTTGTTACTAGATAATTCTGCCAAACTGAAATCTAAACCAATCCACATAAGGTTAATTACAGATTATATGGAAGCAAAACAGTCACTATGTAAAACTAACTGTAGTGAGGTGTTCAGTGGAAAAAACTGCAGATGGAATGTGGAAAGTTTTGAAAGAGAAATTGTTTGAGTGCAAAAAAAATCAAAAACATGTATAACATCAGGATCTAGGCATACAACATCAGGGGAACATATTTCCATAAGAACAAGATATCTGATTAAGATGAGAGACAAAAAATATAAGAAATGTAAGACAGGTCAAACTACAACTTTGAAAACTGAAATAAACAAGCTGGACAAACAGATTAAGCATAGCGTGAGACAAGATCAAGGAAAATTTGAAGAACATTTATATAAAGATATTGAGCATAATAGGAAACCTTTTTATCGATACATAAGATGTGGAAGGAGTAAAGACACACAAATTGATAAACTGTGCAAGTTCTAAAATTTATTCTCAGACACAACAGATTATAGATATATTTACAAAATCTTATGCAAAACAGTTTGGCTCCACAGAGGGGGTAATAAGTTGTCCTGGTGACAGCCAGGTAACCCCAGATACTGAAATCAAATTAGACTATAATGAAAAAGAACTGCGCAAACTGGATCTAAACAAAGCACAGGGAGAAGACGGAATTAGTAACAATGACCTGAGAACACTTCCTCAAGATTGGAGACATACGCTGATTAAACATGTCTTCAAGGGAAAGGGGAGTAGGACAAACCCAGTGTCAAATAGACCCTTAAGTCTACTGTCATGTTGTGGAAAAATAATGGAGAAGGTAATACTGGATAAGTTATTGTCAGAACTGGATAGGTTGGGACTTGAAACCATAAGATCTATTACCACCTGTAACATGATGTTCTATAACAATATAATAACAGCTATGAATGAACAATTGTGCTGTGATGTAATTTAAATAGATTTAACTTCAGCATTTGACAGGATCATACACAAAACACTGATCAATAAATTAGTACAACTAGGTATTGATGTACTGTTGATAAGATGGATAGCTACAAGGCTAACAAATAGGACATGGCAAGTATTGTACAGCAACTGGACAGGTGAAATCCTTGGTTACAGTCAGGGTGTCCCACAGGGCTCTGTCCTAGGCCCTTACTTGTTTAGATTGTATCTTTCAGACCTTACTTTTTCATCTGAAATGTTCTACTGTCTATATGCAGATAACCTGAAATTGGGTAAATTGATTACATGTGTTACTGATAAGGCATGTCTGCAAAATAACTTGACTAAATCAACCATTTGGGCACAGGAGAATAATATGCTGATAAATACATCAAAAACTAAGCATATGAGACTTGGGAGACATAAATTGAAAGGTGAATATTTAATACAGTACACAGTGATTGAATCTGTAGACTTACTTAAGGACCTGGATATATGGGTAGATTCAGCTATGAGTTATTGTAATCATATGAACCAATTGGTTAATGATAGTTATAAAACTATAGGTTGTATAAAAAGATTTATAAAATCTAGGAAATCTAAAATGATGAAGTCATTGTTTGTTAGTTACATTAGACCCAAACTTGAGTATGGAATAACAATATGGAAACCCTATAAGAAAAAAAGCATGAATAAACTGGAAAGTGAACAGCAGAAATATACCAAGGGCATCCATGGATGTGAACATTTAAGTTATTATGAAAGACTAAAATATCTGAACTTGTGTAGTGTCTCTTATAGATATTTAAGAGATCTTATTCAAGTATACAGAGCATTTAGAGACAACTACCTCTAGAAATGTTTGGGGTTATCAAAAAGTACTAGAGAATCATCAGACAGCCTGTGTAAAAGGTTCTGTAGGAATGAGAAGTGTACTAATTGATTCTCTGACAGAGTAGCTGATGCATGGAACAGTCTACCAAATTACCTTAAAGCAAGTACTAGTTTACATATTTCTAAGAACAGCCTGGACACTTACTATGAGAACAGGTGTTTTGGTATATTGCCAAGCTAGACGAGCTTTTAATGCCCGTGCTTGAAATATTTGTATGTGTGCATGTCCTTACCCCTGCTGTTACTGAACAGTGCCATGCTCAGTCTGACATGTCTCACTCTTTCTCCATGCAAAGTCCCTTGCCTGTGGCAATTATACCTAGTATACCATACATACATGCATCTGGTTGGCTGTTCGGTTGTGCTATGTTATAGTACATTATTGCCACCATGTTTTGGAGTGCAGCACGTATTGTTTGTGGACATCTGTGTCAGGGGTCTATGCTAAATCAGCGAATGCTTAAAATAGTGAATGCTGATTTATCGACCCCTTAAGAGTGAACACTGACAATCTCAAAGACATGGAACAGCGATTTTTTTCCCAGGGAAAAAAAATCGCTGTTTCACAAAAAAAAAAAATCAAAACACAAAATAAAGTGGGAAGCTGGCCCCCCAACACCCCCCTACTTAAATATACCAACTCTGAGATTGCACCACAGTGGAGGAGATGGCAAACTCCCAAAAACGGCCCAACAATTTTTTTCCCAAACGCTATTCCATGTCTTCGGGATTGTCAGCTTTCACTCTTAAAGGGTTGATAAATCAGCATTTGCTATTTTAAGCATTTGCTGATTTAATACAGACCCTGTGTCAGTGTCTCCACAGCATGGTCTATGGTATCATGCAGGGCACTGGCTAGTAGGCAATATTAACTAGCTTCTAAGACAGTCCTATGGTTTGACCACATCAGAGTCTTGGACCTGTTCAGCTTAGTTCACTCCAACTTCTGGTCATACTCTTTTCAGTTAATATGTTGTTCCTATGCCCTATACATGATGCAGAATGGTTAGTTGGCATTTACTGTTGATCCTTTTGGCACACATACTCCTATAGTACCTTTGTGTCAAGCATCTATATTGTGTTTTGTTTGCCATTCCATATCCAACAGTAATTTACTTCACCAGTGACTATACTGCCACACAGTGTAGCACACATTACAGATGACTGCTTTTGCTTTTTTGTGTTATTTTCTCTTTATCACTGTCTTTGTTTGTTTGTTTGTTTAATTTGTCCTTTGTTATTGTGTTTCTCTTCATTTGAATTCATATCTTATGCACTGCCAGCCATGGCAGTGGATGTACTGTACCAGTGGTCATCTCAATGTGCACCTGTCTTACCATCCACTGCCGCAGCTGTCTCCAGGCCTGCCTTTCTGCAAGGTAATGTAGACCATTCTGCAGGGGTGACATGGAGGGTTCCTGGCACCATCTTTTGGTGGTGGGGTATAGGCTCACGTTCAGGCGGCTGCCTTCAGTGGGTCCTGGTATGGTACCTGGCATATTTTGGAACATCTCTGGTAATGTTGATAGACCAGCAGTTTAAAGTCTCCACTGACAGCCTGGAACAAATTTTTTGCATACTCATGCAGCTACCTAGCTCTGACTAGGTGGAAAGTAACTGGTCCCAGCCATGAGGCCAACCAATGAAGTGACCGATTTCATGTTTGTGTGGCACTAACCTCAACCTATTCTTTATCATGAAGTTCCCTTCATTGTGTGTCACTCAATCCCCCACTCCCAATTGTACTTCAGTCTTCCCCATGTCAAACTGTCCTCCATCTGTCTGTGTTTCTCCTTTTGCTTCCACACTCTCTTTTCATCAGCACCTCTTCTGTTGGTCTTTGTCTTTTGTATTTGTTTCTCTGGCACTACTGCCATCCCTGCACCCTCTTTCCTGCCCACATATTCCTCTTGTATTGCTTTGCTACCTTACTCCCCTTTACTCCTCTGGAAAACATGAAAAAAAGTGTTATTGTTGCATCACCAAGTATTTAGAAGGATTAAAGTAGAGTTCTGACTTCTAAGACAGTGACTTCAGTCTCTTCAAGTCCCTTGCCTAATACTTATTATCTTGAACTACCAACTCCATTGTTTTGGTGATAACTACAGCAAGGCAGATAACAAATTTATCATGCTTTGTGTGAGCTCAAAAATGAACACACTAAGTTTGTCTGAATGTAGGCCCACACCTTGTGGGATGCCACGTATCACCTCTTTCCACCAGAGACCTTCTAACACATTGCTGCCCTCTACATTCTATTCTCTCAGCATTCTTTAGCCAGTCTATAACATTTGCCACCCATTTCCTTCTTGTTCAGCCTCTCTTGAAGTCTACAGAGGAGGTCTCAAATGAAGGATTTATGAGCATTCAGACAGATTATACTCACAGAGCTGCCTTTGTTAATCTCACGAGTAAGTCAGCCTGTCACACATCTGGATTAGTTGTGTGTAACATAATCTATCAGCTAGGAAAAGTTCTTGGTATTTATTTATTGATTTATTTATTTACTTACTTATTCATTTATCTATCAGCCTATATGGCACTAGAAATCTCCTGAGCCTTGGCTTGGAAGGTTTTCCTCATTTTATCCAAAACTATAGCCAGACTTACTGTTGTCTAGTTCTCTAGGTTGACCTTGTAGCACCTTTAAAGATACAAAGCACCACTGCTTGTTTCTAGTCCTTTAGCTTTACCTATTCTTTAAGGGATCATTTATAAAAGAGCTCTGCCATAGATTCATTTAGTGTTTCAGAGGCTCTCTTGGGGATCCTGGGTAGCAACACATGATGTGTCTAGCTCTTCCTTGGAGCCACTATTATTTTCCTTGCTTCTTACATGCTATCACTTCATCTACAAACCCAACACACTCTTTTCCCCTTTCCTCCTAGACTGCCTTTCTCTTCTTTGATGAAAGATGTAAGAAGTATTAATTTAATATTTCTAGTTTTTCTGTTGCTTTTTTTGTGTGTGACCTTCTTATGCCAGTTCACTTATTTCCTAACGTATCTTTTTTCTGCACTTACATAATTAAGGCTGCCTGCCTTTTTACCTTATTTTTTCCATTGGCCTTCCACATGCAGTATGTCACCTAGTTTAGAGCCACTACATAACTCGCCCACTTGTATCCCCATGGCTCTCCATTCTTTGCAGGTCTTCTCCCTGTCCATAATAACTATTTTACCTCCACAGTAAACTATTTTAACTTTTTCTTTTGCATTGATTTTGCAGCCCTCACAACCAAGTCAGTTCAATTTATTATTCAACTCAGTTCTGCACCTATGCTTCCATTTTTTGAGGATTACTAAATATTATCACTTTTTTCTTCTCAATGTATGTCCCTATCATGCCAGATTATTGTCTTTATGGCTACACCTTCTTAAATTTCAGTTTATCAGCATGCTTAGCACTATTGCATTTCACAGTTTCCATTAGAGCTCCAGTTGGATCTCTTACATTATCTTTCCTGGGAAGAAATAGATTAATAATTGTTTTCTTATGGGTTACAGCTATTATGTTGTGTTTAAACTCTTCTCTTTTAAAGATTTAGCACAGTGTTGTTTCCACTGCCCAACATAGACATGTGAGTGCTTCAGTGTTTTTGAAGAATTCCGGTCGCACCCACTGTCTAATTGTTGGGTCTTACCTGAATCTTGTCCTTTAGGTACTCATCATT
The DNA here is from genome assembly GCF_019279795.1 of Protopterus annectens. Lineage (NCBI taxonomy): Eukaryota > Metazoa > Chordata > Ceratodontiformes > Protopteridae > Protopterus > Protopterus annectens. The sequence goes on from NC_056730.1 coordinate 676,921,796, forward strand.
ATTGGTAGTCATACTTAGTGCTCTGCAGATGGTTTCAGTATTTCCTTTTTTCCCTAAAAATGTAATATTAGTATAGGACAGTGGGTTCTAACCTCTCTGCTGTTTCTATTACCTCATCCCTTCTCTATTTCTCATATCCTTCCCTTTGAAATAATTTCCAGCTATTGTTATGTACTAGATCAGCATGTCTATTCCTGGCTTATTGTTAGATGTCCTGCATGTTAACCAATTAGCCAGGTCTAGTTAACTAGGTTTAAAGTTGTCTTAACCTACTAGCACAACATTCTTGGAACCTCAGTCCTGAGCCAGCTAATTACCTTATTTGTATCACATTTAATCCCTTGCACATAAAATGCTAGTATCCATAGGATATAAGTGAAATGACAGCTGCAGTGTTACGCCTTATAAATTTCAAGTTCACAAAAACAGAGCTACCTACAAGTGTATTTATATTTTAGAAAGTACTCATGTTGCAATTGCCTTCTACTTAAAATCACTATCTATGCTAACTTCAAGGCCAAAACCATACAACACCCAATTATCAACTTCTGGCACATAAATCCTTGGAATGCACATACTGAATTTAAGTAGACTACATCTATAGCTACCCTTCACATTCACTTCTTAGCCATCAAGTTGAACATCTCAGTTGCACAGACAATAAACTAGAGACAAACTATGCGTGTTTTTTTTTTCTCCAGATTTTTTCATGGTTAACAGCTGATACATTCACAGATATCTTTAAAAACAGCTTACTGTCTCATACAGCTGGAATGTGGTTTTGTTTTTTGGTCAGCTGTGTTTCTATGGGTTTTTTTTCATGGCTAAGTCTAACAAACTATTCTTCCTTAAAAAGCACCCACTGAAAGTATTGCGTGAATACTTCATCCTGGCAAAATTACTTTGGGTATCCCACCCTCATTAAGATGGAAATCACTTTAATGAATTAAGATCATTATAGAAAATGCAAAATTCATCTTTGGTAGTTGTTCGGTAATGTGTGTTGAAATCAGAATGAAAATATGTTTAGCTGCGGTTGTTTTATAATAAATAAATTACCATATGCATACTTGTATTACATTTAGTTTAGTCTATGGAATTTTATGCTAGGCCCTGTCTTTAAATTAAAGGTATTGTTTCATGCGTGTGTTTGCAAGTCAATGACTTAAGGTAAAGTAGTGTTCGAGATTAAATACTAATAACTGTTTTCTACTTCTACCTAAAATCAGGCATATAAAGCATGTCTGTGCTATACTGTTTAATGGCAACAGCTCCTGATTCTCTCAAGCTTTCCAGTAATTATTTATTGTATTTATTTTACATTTGTTGACCAGGATTGTCCGACTGAGCTGAAGAGCCCTTTTTCAGCAGAGGCCGGAGAGAAAAGCTCCAACATATTATACAGTAATCGATCACAATATTAATTTTGCTGTTCTTTTCTCAACTCTCCTGACAGACCTAAACTTGACTGATGCTGCCCTATGGAGACTGTCAGTTATCAGGAGTATTTAGTTATCAAGTTATCAGTGTACCTTCAAAACCCCAACATGTGCTTACATCTACCTGGGCCTATTTATCACTTCAGTGTATCTCTCTGCTGAGTCATTTGTTTCCACATTATTTTGGGGCATGTCCTTCATTTATAGAACAATTTGGTCACTACCTGGCCTACCTAGGCAAAGATTAGTACCATAACCATTTCCAGTTCCACCATATACCTTTTATTTTCCTCTTCCTCTACCAAACACTACTAGCAACAGTGCAAACTGCTGATAAGAGGCTACTTCAGAAAGGCATGAAAATGTATTATTATTGATATTTAAAAATAATAACATTGATACATACACAATAAGCATAAAAAAACAACAGAAATAAAAAAATAACTACTGGCATCTTTTGAAAAAAAAATTATAATGCCCTTCTTCGGGCACATGTCTTTCCAGAGGTCTGCAATGCTGATGAAAGTGACTTTGCATTATTGCTGTTTTTCCTGTTTTATCCAATATTAACAATAGGCGCCTGTAATCCACTATCAATTATACCTGTAACTGACTCTCCAAACAAGGCTTCTATATTTTCCTCTATAGTCAATTCTATCTCTGTCCTTTTTTAGTTAGGTCTGGGGATATAATTTTAAATGGTATCAGGCTAGCTAAAGTGATTGTCATATCACATGTTATTATCACACAGCAATATTTTGGTAAATTTGCAGTAAACTTAGGTTCGACTAAAATGTCTATTGGGCCACTTGTAGAGTAACAACTTATGAATCTATAAACCTATGGTACACACCAGTTCCAAAGAATTCGGTTTGAGCTGCGAGTTTCATAGAATTTAGAACACATCTTTTTTCTTTATTTCTCTGTTATTTGTGATGCTTAAAAATTACATAATGTCAGATAATGGAATACATATCTGACAAAACTGAATAAACACATAATTGAAACTAAAAATATATATTTGTTGTCATTATTTTCATTGGTTGGATGTTTTGAAGTATAATTCTTAGTGGAAAAAAGGGTTCTGTTCTTTTGCATATTTGTCTTGCAGGACAAAAACCTGGCTGCAAATCAGAAGTCTTGTATCCAGAAATTTAATTTATTCCACACTGCAAGTTGATTAGCTGAAAAAATGAAGTTCTATATACAGCATACCTACATTTTTATTCTGAGGAAGAAGTCGTGAATATTTAACTCTTACTTTTTTCAATGAAGAAAAGACATACTAGTAGTGCTTACAGTAAATTTAGCAATTACCTTCAGCCCAGAAAGATGCCATTTATTAGTCATCCATTCTCTACATGGGGTGAGTTCCTACAAAGACTATAGATGCATCTTTTCTGATTTGAAGAATAAAGCAAAATATTATGAGTCTGAGCTGTATTATTTTTCTAATAAGATGTGGTATGAGAAATGGTAAAACAATGGGCAATGTCATAAAAGAAGCAGATTTAACTATCAAATTCTATGTATATCTGTGGAGTAAGAGGAATTGGAAATGCATACATGATTGTTTAACAATATATATATATATATATATATATATATATATATATATATATATATTGCTAAATATATATATATATATATATATATATATATATATATATATATTGCTAAATATATATATATTTATATATATATATATATATATATATATATATATATATATATATATATATATATATATATATATATATATATATATATATATATATATATATATATATATATATATATATATATACTATTCATGTTATGGACTTTTGTATATAGTTACGTATTTGTTAATTTTTCCCTTTTTTTGGTTGTTAAAATTTTTATAAAAAGCTTTTATAAAAAAGAAATGCATAGCTAAAACAATTAACTGATGAAAAGTCGGTGTGTAAAATAAAACATAAATCTTTATAATGAGAAAAAATGAGAAACAAAGGCAGGATGCATTGTGAATGCAATGCACATGCATTAGCCATGACAGAAGTCATAGTGGAGACCAGATAAAACATTGCATTATTTTAGTTAAAGCTTGCAGTAGTTGTGGCTGTAAGCTTAACAGAAATAATTGTTGATTTCTTAAGGCTGCAGTGTTTGTTCTAGAAAATGGCATTTTTAAGACCTACCTGTAAAAGAAAAATATCTATTCAAAATAATATGCATGTAATTGAACAGAAATATGAAAATGAGCAGAATACACAAACAGCTGTGACTGATACTGCTGTAGTGAAAAAAAAATAATATTGTGAAGTCTAAAAATGCATCACAGAGACTGGTCTGCAAGCATAAATTAATAAGCAGAATGTGGAATTTAAATTAAGTACAGGCAGATGAGCAAAATATTGTAAAAAGGACATTAAGCAGCTGAGACTAGAAATTTTAAGACTGCTGTATGTATACCTATCCTGGGCACCTGATGGCGACATTAGGTCAGGACCTGATGATGTCAGCAAAAGAATAAATTATTCAGTCTTTTAATCCAAATAGTTGCACTTAAAGAAGGGATTTATAGTACATTTGGTTGCATAACCTTTGAAAAGCTGAAACTGGTAAAAACGTAATCCAAAGTGAGAGAGCAAAGACTGCATAAGTTCAAAACTAGTCACAGAAACTAGGTGCAGCGAATCATTTACACTGTCACGAAGGCATGTTAAGTACTATTGAAAGCCTTAATAGTGATATGCATGAAATTATAATGATTTGTTTATAGGCTTAGGAAGCTTTCTTGAATATCACATACAATTGATCATTTACACAGCTACTCACTTCATCACTACCAATCAATAGGCAGATGACTACTGTCATCTGTGCTGCACCCTCCCTTCAGCAACTCCAAGAAATTACCCAGAAATCCTTATCAGCCATAGAATTCTACCATTCCAACTATCAATTTATTCTAAATCCAAACAAAATCAAATTAATATTCTTCTCCAGTAACAAGTCCACTGACCATAACTCCCCCTTCAGTATGTTTTCATCCAACAACACCATAACTGAACCAGTCACATGTACCAAACTACTCGATGTCACCATCAAAACCAACTTGAGATTTGATAAACATGTATCAGTTAGTATTAAAAAGGCCCACATAAAACAAAGTTCTCTGTATAGAGTCAAGTCATACCTTACCAACACCACTAGGTAATCAATTTCTAGGACCCCCCCCCTTTTGTCTGTCCTACTGTATACCTCTCCTATCTTCACAAACCTTAAAAGATCTGACCTAAATAATCTAGAGGCCTGTTACTACAAAATCACCAAATTCGCCACAAACCTACCACACAGATCCCATCACTGTGATGCTCTTTGCCAATTAAAATGGCTAGAACTACCCAACCTCCTATCCCTCAACCAACTTACAATTGACCATACCACCATCTACCAACCTGATAACTGCCCAGCTCTCTAAAACCTTGTGCAGAGCAGACCTACTCCAATAATAGAACCATATGGTCTTCTAATAAATTCCTGGTAAAAGTTATTAAATCCAATAATAGGTTTGGAGATTCTCTTTATTATAACCATGTCTCTAAGATATGGAATTCCATCTCACAATATTCTTAACACCAGCAACACCCCCATGTTTAAACACTTAGTCAAGATGTACTTAAATGATAACTGGCTTTGGTCCTGCCCATCCCCAGACTGACTGTAGCATTACTACTATCGTTTCTTTCCTATCCTCTGACTAACTTCTCCTCATCAGCCCAATTTGCTCCCTTAAATTCTCCCACTTTCTACTCACCCCACTTCTCTCCTCCCTATCTTCTAACTATATAGAATATACTCATTTTCATATGTCTCACTAAATATTATACTCAACATGTTCTATAAGGTGCTGCTGCCTACTTTTATGTAATGTATACTTGCTTTTAGAGTTCTTACTCAACTGGCCTCCACTAAACTGGCCCATTTGTATTGCATTAATTAAATCTCTTTTATGATGTTCCTATGTGTAATTTGTTAAACAATATATATTCTTTTGCTATATTCTCCTAATTCTTTATGATGTTCTTTGGTTCTTTGTTAAACAATGTTGTAATTGCTAATTTGTACTTGGAGCTTTTCTCCCCGGGCCTCCGCTGAAAATAGGCTATTAGCCCAGCCAAACCTCTCAAGTAAACAAATGTCAAATAAAATAAATAAAATACAAAAATAAATTAAACTTGATGTAATGGTAATATTGGATCCTATCATGAAAGCACCTGTAGCACTTAAAAGTAAAGTAGAAGAGGAGTTAAAGAAAATTGGAAACCTAGGTGTCATTAAATAGTAATTATATCCAAAATGGTGGGTTAATAGTATATTCACTGCTGTGAATAAAGATAACATTCACAATTGTATTAATCTGCAGGAACTGAATAAAGTAAGCGAGAGCATTAGCCATTACTTACAGTTGAGGAAGTTGTCTCTAGAATGTGAACTGCTCAGATTTTTCTCAGTACTCGATACAGACCAGGGTTTCTGACCTATAAAGCTAGATCAGGAAAATTATACATTGTGTACCTTTCATTCAAATTCTATTTGGTGCTTCACAAACACCAAAGTCTTTGCACAGAGTTATTGCCCAAGTAACCAAAGATTTGGAGGGAGGTGTATATATGTTTGATGACGTATTAGTGTGGAATCAGACATAAGAAAACATGACAAGTGACTAACACAACTGCTGAACAGATTAAGATAGTATCATTTCAAGTTCAATAAGAATAGGAGTAAAAGTGGAGTGAGAAGTCCAAAATATATCTCTCATATTCTAACATCATAGGGTCTGAAAGACTAATTCAGAAAAAAATCTACTAGTTTGGAAAATGCCAAAAACAAATAAAAAGGCAATGCAGAGCTTTCAAAGAATAATGCAAAATACTTCAAAGTTTGTACTTAACATATCTCAGATAACTATGTCTCTAAGAAAATTGATAGAGCAAGATGTGGCCTGAGACATGAGGCTGAGATTTGAAATACTGATGGAACTAATGACAGTTTGTTTCACTTTAAAATACGTTGACAGGAGTAACTGAGTAGGGTTTCCAGTAAATGAGAGTTAGAATGGTATTGGAGCTCTGATACTACAAAAGCAAAGCCCAGCTGCCTAGATTCAGAGCCTTCACAGATGCACAAATCAGTTGTATTCAGATATAAAAGGAATGTGTATATGCTAAAGACATTGAAAACAGAGACCACAACCCCTTCCAAACAATCACATAGTAAAATGCAGAGAACAAAACAACAACCTTAAAGTTTTGGCAAGGTATGTCATCTCACGTTGAATAAATAGTACACAGTTATACCATGCAGAGATATCATAACAATAGACCAAAGTAAAATAAATTTAGTCCACAAAGTTCCAGATAATCCATGGAACAGAGAGGGGAATATATTTATTCCATTTCATAAAGGTCATGTGTCTTACTTGTATGGATTACTATTCCAAGTTCCCTGAAAACAAATCATACTGACAGACACAATTGCAAGTGAAATTAATGCATTAAAGACAATATTTGACCTGATATTCTCATATCTGACAAGTTTCCACAATACATACACCAGGAATTCAAAAGATTTGTGTCTGATTGGGAATATCATATCAATGCAACTGATCTCCACATTATTCTCGGTCAAAATAACCAATCATATAGTTACTAATTTGCATCTGTTAACTGGGGTAGAGCACTGATCTGCATGCACCTTATTAAGACTCAACCAGAAAGAACTGTCAGGTTAGGAGATTTGCTCAATAATACAGTATAAAAATGGAGGATAGGGGAAATCAAACACTAGACTACAGGAAGCAGCTTATTAACAGTTTATAGCTTTAACCCTCTACACTAACTGCCAAATAGACTGCATAAGCAGTGAATAATTTCAAAATAAAGAGCTGCAGGAAAAGTGTTAAAGATTTCTGTCCTACTATTTTGTAATATAAGGATACTTCACTGCAAGGATACAGTCTCTTAGTATCATGGTAGGAAACTAGGCTATTGCCTCTAAACGGCTGTTTTAAGCCTAGCCATGCTACCCAATATTATTAGCCAGGCACTGGTTCCATTGGTTTTATGGTGGTATATCTATCTACATAGATAGATAGATAGATAGATAGATAGATAGATAGATAGATAGATAGATAGATGATATAGGCTTGAGTGGTTAAGCATTCACAAGCTTCCACTCTTTAATAGAGACATGAGTGCCAGAACAAGTGTATATTTATGGTTTTCCATCTACTGATCCAAGTTTCACTCGAATATGTGCAGGGAAGAACTCTGCTTCACATAGATAGAAAGCCTGTTCCAGAGAAGGGTCAGCCTCTGAGGTACATATTTGTCCCTACAACATGTCTCATTTATGTTGCAGATGAGGTTAAGGATCCTGGATCGGGTGTTTCAGTTGCTATTTGTTTTATGGATGTGCAACAGGTCCAATAATCCTGGATCCAAAGATGCTTTGTTGGCCTAGCATAGGTTAAATCTCAGTAACCTGTAGCAGACTTTGCATAAGGGCAAAGCTTTGAAGTGGTCCACATAGGACTTATTTTCTATACCATGTATTCCTTTTGTAAGGAACCTCTGTGGGTGCTTCAGTTGTTACATATGTCTGGTTAGGTACATATCGAAGGGGGCTTTGTACTCAATGACTGGTTGTACTCTGCCCTCATATGTCATAGAATGACTTCCTCACTACAGTAGACATATGATGGTCAAAGGCCAAGTTGGTATCTACATGCATTCTAAAATCCATGATTAGTGGATCTACTCCTAGGGGGTGTATTATCAATGTAGGACATTGCAGAGATGGCTGCTTAACTGAAAGATACTATTATGCACTTCTTGGCATTGAGTTTAAGACTATGACTCCAGCATCAGTTAATAGTCTGAGTCACTGATTCTTGGAGGGTATTTGTATCATTGGAGGGATTCAATGACTGCATCTATTTTACAATCATCTGTAAACTTGGTCAGCCAGTGTTTTTTGTTAACTTTGACTTCAAAGAAATAGATGCCAAACAACAGTGTCCACAGCACTGAGCCCAGAGGCACTCCACTAGTGGCCATTATTTGTGGAAGTAGACTCCCCTTTTCTAACTTCATGCTACCTGTGAGCCAGGTGGCTATCTAGTGGGTGATGTAGGGATTTACAGTTAATTTAGTCAGCTTGTGTGTAATGCTAAGATGGACTTGTCCAAGTCATGGTAGTCAGTAAGCACCATTTTCCCCTTGTCCATTGCTTTGGTGACCTTCTTGAAGATGTCTACCAGGTTAAGTAGGCATAACCTTCTCTTGATGTACCTGAACTGAGTTGGATTCAATGTTTGAAGGTTTTCTTTGTATTCACTTAACATATCCATGATAATTCTTTCCATAGTTTTACTTATTAGACTGTTCAGGCTTATGGGTAGATAGTTCCTTAGGTCTGTAAATGGCCCACCCTTGTGCAGTGGGGCAAACTTTTCAGTACTCTGTTTGTTCAGCATGACGCTTGTTTGGAGGATGTAGTTAAATAGTGATTCCATTGGGCCCAGTAGATCATTGTTTATGCTATTAAGAAGACATCATGGGATATTATCAAGGCCCATTGATGCAATTGTCCTGGCTTTGGAAAGCAATTTTGAAGACCTCTTCCCTAGTGAAAGTTGGAGAATTATGGTTGTGGGCATTTCCTGAGGGGCATCTGGGGGAGAAGGGGTTAAATTAGAGCTAAATTTGTCAAGTACTATGTTTTCTAACTAAATTGCTAATACTTAGCACCAGGTGGAAAACTTATATTCTACAACAGAAATGGTTACATGGATGACAACTTCCATGGTCAACTAGTCAGAAATCTTACCAGTTCAGCTACTGATGGACAGAAGATTGCTGAGCAAAATACTTTCTTCAGCTGACCTATAGATGCCTGGAAACCCAAATAAAGTAAAAAAAATACTGAAGTGCAATTATCAGCGACAGAAATTTTATTGCAATAGAAACTACAGAAGTCTAACACTTTTACAGGTGGAGATAAAGCAAGAATCTAAAAGCAATATCTGGCTTCATGTAAATAAAGAAATACATTTCTGAATATAACCCATTTGACATGAATTCAAATAATAGCTCAGGCACTAGACAAACTGGTCGAGAGAAGAAAGGGTGAGAGTCAGAGGCCAGTTTGTGCTCACCCATCCAGGGGTGCAGGAGTTATGAAAGTTGCAGACCAGTTCCATTAGCCTACCAGCAAGTGCAGGCATGCTGATACTAGTAATGTAGCACAAACAATGGGATATGGGCTTGCTCTAGCTGCATGCCTCTGTAGCTGTCATTAAGTGAAGTTTGGGAACATGCATACACAATAGGAGGACAGTCTGAGGGCTGCCATGGTGATGAGAGCACTAACATTTACCACCAGGTAGAGAATTTATATGTTATAACAGAAATGGTTACATGGATGACAGGCTCCATGGTCAACCCTTGAGCCATTGTGGTACAAGCAGAAAAATATGCTGCATAGGCCTTGTGGTTGCCACAAATGCATACCTCTCAACTCTCCAGATTTTTGCAGAATATTCAGATTTTTGCCTCATATTTTGGTCTGCTCTCATAAAACTTCTGAATTTCTAGATTTTTGAGGCAAATCAGTGAGGATTAAATTCACTAAATAATAACAGGCATTTGATTTTTAAGACTTCATAGCCTTCAGAAAATGCATCGTAAACACTAGACCTTTTATTCTAGCAACCTTTTAAGTTTATAAGAGCAATATTTAAAAATTGTCTGTATTTTTGGGGGCTTTGTTCCCCCATTATTTTTGGCTTTGTCCAGATTTTTTGTGCTAAGAGGTGAGAGCTATGCAGATGGGTATAAATCACTAAAAAAGATAAAAAGAACAATTCAAAAGCCATGAGAAAGTCTGTAGCCTTGCTGAAACAGCAATTGAAACAATTTGTATTTATAAAAACACAGAAGAGATCATAGACATCCATACAAGATAAATACATTAATGATGAAATTCTAGAAAGATGAACAACCAGAATTGTCAGTCAATCATTTTGTTCGAAAACTGAGACTGTGATAACTGCTATGGTCAAGAGTCACAGAAGGTCTCCTGAACACATATTTCTGAATGAAGCTGTTGTGCAAAAAGAATGTTTCCTAAAGAAAGACCAGATATCTCATTTAAAAAATCAAATTCAATTCTACAGATATGGTAAACGTTTGAAGGCAGACAGATGTAAACACTGTTTCAGAAATAAATATGATTCTAAGAACTAACAAAACATCTTAGAATGTGTACAGAATGTTATATTTGGTATAAATAGTGTGTGGTGTGCATAGTACACAGTTAAGTGCAATTTAAACTGATCAGCGTAACATGATGTATGCTGTCAGATGTCACTGGTATATTTTATAGTTATAAAGAAAGAGGGATGCTAGATATGGGCAAATGCCTTTGAATTTTAATAAACTAGACACAGTGATTGGCATGTCATGAAGTACAAAGCAACATCAGATAATTAATTTGGTAATACAGACCTCATGGAGTGTATACCGTACCTTCTGTCTTTTTGTATTATATATCAAGATTCCTGACATGACTCCTTTCCATCGTCGGTTACTGAAAGCCCTTCTGCCTCCCAAGTGCTAAATCTTCTTCCATTGTCCTTCTTTCCTTCTCCATCCTAGTCACATTGTCTTCTGTGCCTCTGTCTCCTCTATGACATTGTCACCATCCATCTACTCCTCAAAAGCTGTCTGCCTCTCCTTTTGAATGATATTATTGCTGAATACCACTATCTATCTATCTACACTGACTACTGTCCATTCCACCTTTCTTTAACACTTTTTATATCTGCTGTCTTCTACATTACTAACTCTGGCTACTTCAACCAAATTGTCCACTCTTTAATTCTCTCCCTTTTACATTCCCAGACCTGCCTTTTACCATCTTGCTGAATACTACCTGGCAGTCCCTTTTTTCTGGCTAAACAGCCCACATCTGTATCTAGCTCTCAGATTTTCTTTTGAAGGTCCTACAGACTCTACCACATGCATTACCACCCTCCTCATCACAGCACCTTAAGGAATTGTAACCTAAGCACTGAACCCATTTCTCACATACCTTTTTGCCTAGATTCATTCTCCCCTCCTGCATATTTCTACCTCTACACAATACCTTTTCTCTCCCTTGATATTCTTCATTAGATCACTGTTGCAGTAGCCATAACTGTGTGGGGTGTATCCCGCTAATGACCCAACAGATGTTTGGCCAGTTTTCAAAGCCTTGCTCTCTTTCCTCACATGCCATATGTCCACTCTTAGCATGTGAGTATGTGCTGGTATAAGAGGGATGTGTGTTCACAAAAAAAAAAAAAAACTCACATAACTTTCTTGCCGTACAGCAGCCTTTTGTTCAACTCAGCATCATGACTTTGGTGACTGATTTCAGCTACAAAACTGAGCACATAAGTATCCCTTGTGGGGAGCCTTCCTTTTTCTGAAGAACATTTTATTTCTGTTTGCTTATGTTTGTCAGGAAGGGTAAATGGTTGTGTGGTAGATAGATTCCTACTAGGATACCCATTACTCTTGTGCTTTGTTTAGAGGATAAATACAATAATAGGTACTATCAGATTTGTCTTTTGTTTAGTCCCAAACCTTAAGAATTTGGCAAAAATCTTTAAAATGCTTCCAGAGATTAAGCACATATAACAGTTAGTGTGCAAGATTATGGAAACTAAATCTGTTTCAGAGGGCCTCCCCACTTAAAGGAAAATAAGAAAACAGTGTTGAAAGAGACATCCAAGAAATACTGGACTTTAACCACTGATCTGCTGTCTGCGTCTGACATCTCTCTTGAGGTGCTTTCACAGTCCTCAGACCATCATACCATTTCTACTGATCCCTCTAATGCATGATTAAAGTCCAGCCCATAGCTGCCTCCTGATCACGTCAGGCTTTGGGCAAGATGGGAGAACGTAGTATTATAATCTCTGAGGGTGAGGGAGATATTCACCACGTATTGGGAGGGAGGAAGTTACAGTTTCTTTGATCAAGACCAGGCATCAGATGCCCCTCTCAAAGCACTAAGACTAGAGAGTTCTAATAAAGGACTCAGAAGACAAAACAAAACATTTGTTATCGCCTTCCACCCAATCTAGCCAGAAGTCTTTTCAAGAAGACAAGTATAATTTTGCCCAAAGCCTGTTTAAGGCAAAATACTCTCTTCAGCTTTCACTTTGCACCCGTTAAGGTAATGAGAGTACCAATTTACACAGATGAAGAGGCTCTATCTAAATCAGATATCAAGGACTTGGACTCTCACTCAATTACCATCTCTACTCCTTGTGAGTTTAATTTAGAAAATAACCTCTTCTTAGATTCCCCTAAAGAGGATATTTTTGTTGGGAGATACAATTTCAAAAATTAAGTAGTATTTTAAATGGGAGAAGAGAGAAGTGTCAGAATCTCAGAAGAAGTATTATGAATTACTGTGTTTTCATGTGAATTAGTATCCATCCAACAGCTTTAACAGCTTTGATATTCCTTAAGTCCAAACCCCTGTCCCTAAGAAACCTGCCAGATTTTACAGGGTGTTTGATACACATAAATCCCTTTACTGAAATCTTGTTACAGATCCTGCTAATTTTTCTGTGGATGAGAACAAAACATCTAAGGCCTTTTCTGCTTCTATCCTCCCTGTCCCAAATGACAAAGATAGTCATTCCTTTGATAAATTAATAAAGAAGGTCTATACATCATCTACACTTTTTTAGAGTTATTAGTTGTCAGACTCACATGTCTTTTGTCTATTTTTGTTAACATGCAGTAAATGTTAGCTTCACATCCAAACCACTGATACTAAATCTTCCCTGTTAGAAATGTGAAACTCTGCTTCACAGCCTACTAAGCATGCTATTAAAAGATTTCAATGATGGTTGGCAAGACAGAATGCGCCTTTACTTTTAGAACCCAAGATCCAGTTCCTCGATCCTTTCCAAGTCTAAGTTAACTCTGCACATAAGTCTTCCTTTATACCTTTTAAGGTTCAGTTACTTTAGGGTTAGTCAGAAAGGTTTCTATTGGTCTCTGTGCACTTAGCTGATTTGGCATGCTTGGATAGATAGTAGGATGACGCAGGTCTATATTATATGTTTGAAGTGTGAAAACTTCGAATCTCATATGATCAACTCCATATGAGCGAAGTTTTCAAACATCGAATATAAAATATAAACAAACTAAAAATAACAAAGCCACACACTCCCCGCTACTTAAATATATCACCTCCGAGATCACACTACATTGAAGTGAAGGGAAATATTCCCTATGGCAATCTCCGTTGAAACATTCGATGTTTGAAAACTTTGCTCTTATGATGTCGATCATATGAGATTCATAGTCTTCAAACTTCGAACTTATACTATAGACCTGGATGACACACATGGCTCACTTACCATGTACATATCAGGCTTGATACAGCTTTTCCCTGGAGGGCAGCTTTCTACTTTCTAGGATCAGTTTCTTTTCTGCACATTCCCTTGATTTTTGCACATTGGTATGCCCCAACAAGAGCAGTTCCAAAAACAGCGGGGATTTTGTCTCTGAGACAGCTGGCCTGGTTCTCTTTCTTCATATTCCTGAAGGGCTATAGCTACATCACTAGTTAACCAAGAGGCTGGATTATAGTGCGACAGTACTATCCCTTGTCTAAGTTTACTGAAAGTTTCTGTGAAAGGCACATATTTTTCTGGAATTTTGTTTCCTAAAATCACCATCAATATTTCCCTATGCTGACACTTGTGTCTTGTGCAAGTGTCAGCCATCTGTGTAATCGACTAAATTATGTGCTCTAAACAGATGCTGACCAGTGATAGAGTCAACAAATTACACAGGACCCATCTATAGATATATATATATATATATATATATATATATATGTGTGTGTGTGTGTGTGTGTGTGTGTGTGTGTGTGTGTGTGTGTGTGTGTGTGTGTGTGTATATATATATATATATATATATATATGTATATATATATATATATATATATATATATATATATATATGTATATATATGTATATATATATATATATATGTATATGTGTATGTATAAATATATATATATATATATATATATATATATATATATATATATATATATATATATATATATAGTTTATTATCAGAATTACTATTGCACATCATCATTTTGTCATATGATTGAACGAAATCCATGAAAACAAGAATGTGAAAAGTTCATATATTTGACTAAACACCGAATGTCAACATTCATGTCTGGTTTTGGACCTAGAAAACAGAGCTACCATGGGTCAAGAGGGGAAGAGATTTAGCAGTCCAGAATATCGGTGTTTGCATTTGCAGTGTTCGTATTTCGGACATTCTACTTTCTGACTCAGGCAATGTGCAATTGCAATTTTGATGGTATATATATATATATATATATATATATATATATATATATATCCATATATATACATGTATATATTTATGGTCAACTTGTGAAAAAGTTCTTTGCTTTACTGCCTGCCCAATTTTGTTGACAGGAAAACTGTTCGAAACTTGTGCAGAACCGTATTAATAATGAGATAGGGAACTATGTCATTTTCCAATGATAGCAAGACTCTGAGTTTATTTCTTGGTGCATGCATTTTAGTTTGTTGATGTGTTGGTTTCACTTATTTTTGTTGACATTTTAACATCAATATAATGAAACTGTGATTATCTTCAGTATATCCATAAACACACACACACACACACATATATATACATATATATATATATATATATATATATATATATATATATATATATATATATATATATATATATATATCAGGAATTGGGAGCCTATTCCATAGTGAGGGATGCTTTGGGACACAAGTCTGTCTCTCCACCATGTTCTGTTTATGTCTCAAGTGAAATTCTGATCCCTGGATCTAGTGCTTCTGCTGCTGTTTGTTTTATGCATGTGCAACAGATCCATCAAGGCTGGGTCTGAAGAAGCAATGTAAGCCAGGCAAAGACCCCCTCTCAACAGCCTGTAGGAGACTAAATACAGAGACAGAGACAGATCCTTTAGGCGATCGGTGTAGGACAAGGTATTCATGCCCTGAATTCTCCTAATGGGAAACCTTTATAGGCATTTCAACTGTTGCAAGTATCTGGTTAGATATATGCCAAAGGGGGCACTGTACTCAATGATGGGTCTTATAAAGACCAGGTAGAGTTGTACTACAACTTTGTTGGACTGGGATTTCATACCCTGACCTCTAAGTTTTGCAACATAGAATGAGTTTCCTACTATCTTAGCTACATCATCATAGACAAAATCCTAAGCTGTGTCCTAGCCAGCTGTAGGTCACCTTCCATGTCTCAAGAAACCCACAATGCATACTTGGATGTATTGGAGACACTTACCATCCAACCAAGCACCCAATTCATGGGAGATTTTTATTAACCCTCTATAGACTGGGAATCATACACAGCCTCAAATTTATAGACACAGAGATTCATGAACTTCATAAATACAAACACCCTTGGCCAAGTAATAAATATGTGCACTAGAGACACCAACATAGCAGACCTCATGCTCACAAATATGAGAGAACACTGCACCCCACCACCACCAATATATCATCCTCCCTTGTGAGGTCCAACCATAAAGCTGTCTCCTTTGAAAGCAAAATTAACTCTGAAATCAATTTAAACCGGTAACAATTTGGAACTATTCCAAAGCAAGCTACCTGCGAGTTTGTCAAAATTCAATGCTCCTCCAAACACCAAGAGCATATCAGCCTATTCAGAATTGCTCTCAAAAAGTCTGTAAAACAATGTCAATGGCTACATAGAGGCTGCTGTACCTACCAGAACTAAGCCCAGGACTAGCCCCAGAAAGAAACCACCTTGGTGGCATCCCAAATTAAACAGAATCTACAACAAAAGGAAAAAACTTATGGCAAAAATCAGGAAGGGTAATTCCCAATAAGATAAAACTCCCTCATCAAAGTGAATAGGCAATCAAGAGGGCTAATTAGGTCAAGCAAATGCAACTTTGAGGCTAAGATAGCTTCCCAGGTGAGAGATAACCATAATGCCTTCTACAGTTATGTGAGAAACCTCAAGGGCAGGACAGAGTAATGTGCTGAAATGGTGGTTAATGGTGCCACATTCAGCGAGCCTGACCATACAGTAAACTTTTTAGTAGACAAATTCATTTCCATCTTGCCTACCAAGATCTGAATAAGGCATTTGGTACAATATCTCACTTGAACATTGCCAAAAAATAACAAAAAAGGTAAGAAAAACATAGCTATGTCCATGTCTAAACCCAGACTAACCCAAAAAATAAAAAGACAAAGGTAAGAAAAACATAGCTCACAGAGGTGAAATACCCATTAATAACCATTCTCCACCCAGACAACATTCACTTCTCTACAACCATTAGAATTCTATTATCAGGAAGATAACTTGTTATACTACCCATTCTGAGCTTATGCTCTTCTTCTCCTCTACATTCTATTTACAATAACATTCCTTCTTAGCTAACCACCTTTTATCTTAACTATCATCCTTACATTCAACCTTGAAATACTTTTCTTTCTTTTTTACACACTTCAAAGATGTATAATGTTATCTCTGTATATTTATACCATAAACCCACATGTTAGCTTCATTTAAATGGAACCTTGACTATAAATTGTCAATGATTTGTTAAATGTTTAGATTTCTATGTAACCACATCTTTAAGTGTCACTTATTTGCAATGTGGAGCTTTTCTCCACAGGCCTCCGCTGAAAATGGACATGTATCCAGTCAGACCTTCCCAGTTAACAAATGTAAAATCAAATAAAAATAAAAAATCTTTATCCCCCTCTCATCCAAAACCATCCTTCAAAATATACCCTCAAACATAAGCCCTCCAACTATAACTAGGGAGCACGTACTGGCTGTACTCATTAAAGCCAAGAACATAACCACAATGGACCCTGATAACATTCAGGAATGTCTCCTGAATAGTCTAAAATATGACTTATCAGGACCTCAGGAGTCATTATTTAATTATTGTCTTTAAAACAGACTTTGTGCTACATGAATGTAGGACTGTGGCGGTCATCACCCTTCATAAGGGAGGACTTTCAACAGATCCTAGAAACTACAGAACCATTAGTCTGACTAGTGTTATTTGCAAAGCCATGGAAAGAATTATCATGGAAATTATCAGTAAGGACATAGGAGACCTCCAGACACTGTATCCATCCCAGTTTGGCTTTGTCAAAGGAAGGTCATGCTTACTGAATATGGCGGACTTCTTTGAAAAAGTCACTAAGGCCATGGATGAGGGTAAAATGGTGCATACTGCCTACCAAGATCTGAATAAGGTATTTGGAACAATATCTCACTTTAACATTGCCAAATAATTTCCATAACTAGGTATAAGCCCCTTTATAACACCCTGGACACCCCTTTATAATACCCTGGCTGACTTACTGATAGAATCCAGGAAGTTAGAACTGGTGAGGCCACCTCCACAAAGACGCTAGTCGCAAGTGAAATCCCTCAGAGCTTTGTGCTAAGCCCACTCTTTCACTCTTTTTTGGCATCTACTTTTCATATGTCAAAGCCATTGTCATAGTCCTCTGGATAATCAAGTTTGTAGATAATTGCAACTGGGATCAGTTATTGAATACGCCCAAGATAAGAACACATTTCAGGAAGATCTACTACAGACAAATGTTTTGTGCCAAACCCATGGCTTAAAACTCAATACCAACAAATGCATTATAGTACCTTTTGGGAAGTCTTCCACCCCAGGTAATTACATCATCAACAAAAAACCCTTAAAAGTTGACTCACTAGTCAAGGATCTGGGAACTCATATAGATAGTATTCTAGCCTTCAAACAACATATGTCCAGGGTAGTAAGAAAATCCTTATGTGTTGCTCAACTTATAAGCAAGGGCATAGCATCTAGGTCTAGAGAGGTCATCATACCACTGTACTTGACCCTCATCAGACCCATTATAGAGTATAACACCCCTTTGGTATGTACCTGACCAGACACATGCAACAACTGGAATGTCCACAAAGGTTCCTTACAAAAAAGCAAACACAGTGTCCTACGCTGATTGCCTGAAAGCTCTGTCTCTTTACTCAGTATCATACAGACTTTTGATAGGTGATCTTTGCCTGGCATGCAAGGTATCCTTTGGCCCTGTTTTGATGAATCTTTTGCACATCTGTAAAACAAACAGCATCAAAATTACTTGATTAAAATACCTCAGTTTTATTTGCAATATAAATAGTACCTGTTGGAGAAACAGATATATTTCTCATAGAATTCCCATTCTCTGTAAGAAACTCTGCAACCACATGAAGCAGAGTTCCTTGCTAGCCCTATCTAAGCCCAACTTGGACCAATGGATAGGTAATCAGAAATTCACCCCTGGTCTGGCCCATATGTCTCTGACAAACAGAAGCAGTCAGTAAATGACCCTTATACGTCAAATATAAATCAGATTTGTGGGTCACATTTGGGTTGCCCAGCTAGGCTTATAAGGTCCCTAGTGATGTTTAGCCTAATATCCACCTGTGAACTTGGACCTATGAGCCTATATGTTGGGCAAAGGCCAGATTGCTGTCTACATATGTTCTCAGATCCCTTACTACTGCGTCTAAATTTAAGGTTGTTTTACCTGTGGAGTAATTTAACTTGGGTTGACAATCACAATCTGGAAGGCATCTCTGATCAGTACTATGGTATGGCTACGATCAGTTGCTGATTCATCTAAGGCCCAATTCTAATGGACACTTGCAACAGACACTGTGGACAATCACAAGGCCTTATTTAGTTATGTCAGGGACCTGTGTGGGAACTCACAGATATGCGGTGAGTTACTGCATAATTACAAATGATACAGTGAACCCACTGACATTGCAAACATCCTGGACAACAGGTTCAGTGGGAATGTTTCTCCACCATCCCCCCTGCAGTGCACATGTCCATCACAACAGGGTGTAGCCTCCCTGACATCCCAGATGAACATGTGTGTGCTGCCCTCTCCATAGCAGACAACACAGCATCAGTGGGACCAAATAGTGTCCCAGACTGTGGCATACACAAGATTCATGACAAGCTTCACACTCACATTATGTCACTGTTCAATATCACAGTTACTACAGGATGTGTACCCATGGAATGGCATACAGCTATGGTGTACCTGCTACACAGTGCTGGTGCCACAAGGGACCCTGGACATTATCACAATATATGCCTAACTATCCTGGTCTGCTATGCTATGGAGTGTATCATCATGGAACGCATACACATACACATTATGAACCTACAGGCAGTGGATCCTACACAATTTGGTGTTGTTGTGGGCATATCTTGCCTCTTGCAGATGTTTGATGTCTTTAAACAGTTAACAGGTCCATAGATGTACACAGGGTTGTCCACACAGCCTACCTGGAGCTCGCACACCACTTCTACACAATACCCCACTTGGCCTTTACACATTAGATCACCGGATTCAATACCTACACATATGTCACAATCTGGATTGCTAACTGAATCATGGATAGCATACACATGGTCAGTATTGCAGGTGCCATGTCTGACTATACACCAGTTATACATGGCATCCCACAGGGCTCAGTCCTGGGACCTCTCTTGTTCTGTATATATTTCTGATACATACTGGCTAACACAGGAGAAATATGGATGGCCATGTTTGCAGATGACTGCAAACTGTATGCTATATTCGACTCCACAGCTGGCACAGGCATACTCAGAAAGGGTCTCACAGAGATGGCTGACTGGTGCCAGAGCCATGGCCTACAGCTACCTTACTTTAGATGCATAGTCATCACCTTTGGTAGTAACATTGTGCACACACATTACCACATAGGTGATGATACATCACGTACAGTGTGTGTGGTTTGTGATGTGGGGACATGAATACTTAGTACTCTTGCCTTTGACATTCACTTTGCCAATGTTGTTGGACACACCTTCTATTTAGGCAACCTTATCCCATACAGTTTTGCATCCAGATCAGATGGGGTCATTGTGACCCTGTAGTTATCTGACACATGCTTGGATACAATGGCCCATTTTGGATGTACCTTACCCAACACCTGCAGCAACTGGAATGTACACAGATTTACATACCAAGTGGATTTAGGGACTCACACAGATGGTATGCACAGTTTGGCTATGGTTATCCCAGCTCTCCTCAGTTGCTTACTGCCTACATGGATGCAGTCTGTGCCTTTTCTTTGATGCCATGTCTATCACAGCATTGATGGACAGGCTCCATGTGAGGATTTCAAAGTCCCTTACGGCTACATGCTCTAAGGACAGGTACATGAGCGATGATGTTAATAGGACATGCTGAAGGGGCATATTACCATCACAGAGGCTCCACTCACTCGGGAATGTGATCACAGTACCACATATGCACAGACCCACGCTGAACACCTACAGGTGACATCTTCACAGGTGGACGGGTGATCGTATGTTTAGCCCTGGGATATGTTATGGGTCCTTGATAGACAGAGGCAGAATGAAATTAACATATGTGAGATATCTTGTGTGACCTACTATTGACAGGCACAGTCTAGTGATCTAGCATGATTGCAGACTACAAACACAATGTGGCTAGGCTTCTACATACCCTAGGGCAGATAGCCTAGTGTCAACCTCTGAACCTATGCTAATGTTCAGGATGCACATTGTTCAGTGATGGTACTGATTGCAGGTTTTGTTTCTTCTTTGCTTTACCACTTCCTATGAACAACCTAGGTTTCTGCATAACATATTTGATTGTGACAGTATTTCACTATTTTATATTGTGTCTGTTGTCATATCACTGTGTGCACATGGTGGATTGGTGAATAGTGCGAGGTTCCTGGGTTGACACTTGCAACTGTGGGATATGTGTGGCCCACTGCTGTACTCAAACCTGACCTAAGTGTGTGAGCATGCCCAGTTCAGACTTTCAGTGTTTTGTTGCCTGACATTTGTCTCATAGTTTCAAGTGTGTGAGCATGCCCAGTGTGACCTTGCAGTATGTTGCTGTCTGAGGTCCACTACATTTGTTGATGTGTGTGGACATTACCAATATTAACATTTATACTATATGTGTGTTGAATATCAGGTTCTATTATTACTGCAGGCCTCACCTTTGTGTCTTGACTCAACAGGGATTATGCTATGCATGCAAGGTTTCCATTAGATACTTAGCATTGACTTAACATTTTTTCATGCAAGCTGACCATTGACATACTGTCATGGTTTAGTGGTTCTGTACTCTGACTATAGTGCACTGTATCCTGGGTTCGAAGACTGTCACTGCTTCATATTTTCATACATGGCAGAACAGACTGCTTCAAGAAAAGTGAAGCAAATATGAACTTGTTAACCTGCTTTTGATGAACTATACCCACATTTGACCAGACTTGCACAACATTGCTCAATGTTGCCCAACATTGCTGGACAGTGAACAATATTGCTGAACATTGCCTGTAGTTGTGCTACTTAATGTGTGAAATTTTGTTCACATATACTAAATAGTGGTGAGAGCTGTTTAGCAGTGCTTTATATTGCTTAACACATAGCAATCATGCCTCAGGTTGTGCTGCAGGGCTGCCTATGTCGGATGCACATTTTACATTCCCTATACATGTTTGTTAACAGGTAGTGTCACGTTAGGCATTGCTTTACTATATGTGTGAGTCGGAGAGAGGTATCATTTCCAGGGTTCCTACTGAGCCAGTGTATATGCTATGCATTGCTTCTATGTCAAGGCTAAAGCATACTGGGCATGCCTCCTTCTGCCTACTGGGGCAGGCTCAGGTTGTTCCTCCTCCAAGTCACGCTCTGCCTGTGATGGCCTTGGCAATGGTGGGGAGCTGTTGTGCCCGGCCCTATGCTGTTCCTGCTGCAGCTGTTTTTGCAGGATCATATTGTGTAGCATAGCACATACCATGACTATTTGGGCACATGTAGTTGGTGAGTACTGCAAGGCTCCACCAGATGTGTCCAGGCACCGGAACCGTGACTTGAGCAGCCCAAACACATGCTCGATTACATTTCATGTTTGTGCGTGTGCCTCATTATGGCATTCCTGTTCAGGTGTGTGTGCATTTCTGATGGGAGTCATCAGCCACGGCTCGAGTGCATATCCAGCATCCAGAACTAGGTGACCATGAGGGATGTCCCCACTGGCAAATGTCTGGTACAGCTGTGTCAGATGCCAGATATGGGAGTCATGGTAGCTTCCAGGGCAGCCAGCACACACATTCATTATTATGCCCTGGGCATCACACACAACCTGGCAGTTGATGGAGGGGTAACCCTTGCGGTTATAGTAGACCCTACCCCGCTCACCGGCTGCTGCTTTGATGCGAATGTGCATGCAGTCTATTGCACCCACTACCTCAGGGTATTCCGCTATTTGCTGGAAGAGACGCATATTGCTGGCCAATACCTCACGGGAATTGGAGAAATATACATAATCACCGACATGTGCTGCTATGGCATTCAGGAACTGGTGCAGTATCCTAGATGCTGATGCCTGTGAAATCCCCATCATATCGCCAGTTGGTCTCTGGAAGGTACCTGTTGCTAATATTCTTAGGCCAATGGGATGGGTTCCCCTCTGTTGGTTCTGTGTGTGAGGCGTGGCCTGCATAGCTCAACAATTTGCTGCATGAGGTCTCTGTCTACTCTATAGTGCTCCACTATCTCCAGCTCATGTAGCCCCTGGTAGGTTACCCTAGGTCTGTAGACTCTTCTCCGTCTCCTCACTGTGGGTTGCTCAGCAGCATTTGCATTGTCACCACCCTCAGCATGTTGCATATGTCACCTTATGACAGCAATGGCAGCCCCTAACATTTCTTTGTCTCAGTGAAGCTTTTCCAGTTACGACTTCTATTAGCTTACTGCAGTGTTGCCGTGTGTCTGAAAAATACATACTGGAATGTTTTTCGCTGGGTTTTGAGTGCTGGGCTGGGCTGGGCTAGTGTAATGCCTGTGTAATTGGCTGATTCCGATTGTTTTCACCTGCTAGCTCTGCTAGTACTCCCTGGTTAACTTCCTACTATTTGTTGTGCTTCCTTTTCCCTTTCTGTTTCCTCAGGGGGCAGCGCCGCGCAAACAAGCGCAAACATGCGCACACCAGCTCACACGCACGCACACATGCTTACACGGACTACAACTTGCTTATTCCTGTTAAAACGCATGCTCACCAGTGCAAACGTACTTACAACTGTTTACACAGCCTTACATATGCTTACTCAAGCCTACATGCGTGCACACATGCTTACACGCGCACACAGTGTCTTACTCAGGTTTACTGGTGCGCACACGCACGCATGCACGCTCAGCAAGAAACTTTGGTGTTATCCACAGCATATACCTTTGATTTCTTGACTTTACCTGGCCTACCTGTTGACACACCTCTTTCACTATTATGTAAATGTAAGCTGACACATGTCGCTCTGCTCCACTGAACTGCACTCCTTTCATACATACCTCCTCATGATGTCACCTATCTTCTACTCTGTTACTCCCCTTATCCTACTCCTGCACTCCACTGACTGTGCTCATTTGCTATGTGAACTTGTGATTCACTATCATAACTCTCATTTGCATAGGATTGCCTACTAATGCTTAGTTACATCTCTTAGACTGAGCTTCCCCCATTAGCAACCTCTACTCGGTGGCCATTTTGTCTTCAGCCTGCCATTCCCTTGCATTGTAAATTAATTTTAGCTATGAAATCCTCATTTGTGGATCTTAATTATTAATTTTCTGCTTTTTTAGGGTGCAGCGCATTTGCGCGGTGCGGCGCTGCGCTATGGTTAAATCCCGGAAATCGGGATTAAAAAAAAAAGTTATTTTATTTTTAATTTGCATCACTTCCCATTGCCAATGGCCATATTTTTGGCCATTGGCATGCTTCCTCCTGTGAATGCATGCTTTTTTTACAGCTGATACGGCTCCTTTTTTGCTACTTGCAGAACCGTACTCAGTTATCAACTGAGTACATTTCTGCAGATAACACTACTCCTACTCGGACAGGTTCGGGTTTCCTGGATTGCAAATTTACCTCATTTGCATGGCTTTCGCCTGCAATTGAGGTAATTTGCATATCCCAGCCCTGTCCGTGTAGAACTAGTTTAGAGAGCTCAGTTGCATGCCCCTGCCGGCTGTTTTTGGATCGCTCGGCGGACATGTTGGCTTGTTGGAGTCTTACTCTACACTTAGACTCCGTGCAAGCCTTCATGAATCCAGCCCTATGTGTTGTACAAACATCTAAAAAAAGATACACAGTAATACTAATGGTAAAAATAACAACAGAACTCAGTTTGCAACATTTAATTGTGTGGATGTATTATTGTTCTATGATTGGAGCCATCCTAAACATTGTAACTTAAATTGCATAAAGGTTACAAATGAATTAGTACAAAATTATGGTACAGTAAAAAAAAAAAAAAGAAAGAATAAAACAATACTTTGCAGAACTACTCTTCCTATCTAGATTAGTTCCCTTCCAGTCCTCCAACTATTCCCATTATTTGGAGTTTTCTTGCATGTAAATAGAAAACAAAATATGAAGAATTTTACAGCTTTAAAGACATACTACTCACTACAAGTACACTGAAGACATAAACTCATTGGTAGTTACTAGGCATGCAGTCCAAGAGGCTGTTAATGAGACTAACCCTTATTTCCAACTGCCCCAAAGTGACTAGCTTAACTTCTCACAGTAGGCAGATGAAGGCTGAGAGAATCATACTCTGTACTACAGGAAGTAGCTTGTTAGCTCATGGCCATAATTTTCTGTACAACCGGCAGACTGAATATATAAATCTTATTGATTAAGATAGAGTAAGGCAAATTATGCTCATACTGAATAATGATAAATAAAAGATAATTTTCAGGCCATGTGTCATTGTCAGGTGACTGCTGATGCTGGAGTGAAACATGCTGGCTGTGTCTCTTCCAGTCATTATGATTTAAACTACCAAGATGTTCTAGTCTTATGATTAACAGATAACACAAGGGTACTCTATAGTGTGAAAATGCACTTACAGGTTTGATAGATAAATATGCCTGCTCCTGGATCACAAAAATCATCTGTTGTGTGAGACATAATGGGAATCAGGTTGCACGTGACAGCAAACTATATCATATATTTTCTTTCATATTTCATGAATAAAGTGCATTGGAAAAGGGTTTTCAATGGGTAATCATCCCTTCTCACTTTCTTTTGTGACCTGTTTAAGTGTTCCCCTGTGTAGATTGTATTGATTTGATAGCAATGAATGCACTGGCTGACTTATAAATCTCTGATCCTACAGCATTATATATGTAAATGATAAGCTGCAAACTTCTCAAATAAAGTAACAAGTAAAATAAAGAGTTGCCAAAAAGATGAATCCAAAATCAGGTGAATCAAGCATACTTCTTCCAATGCACCAGCAGTGTCAAGAGAAGAAAGATGTAGGCAGTTATCCAACCAAAACTGCGGGAGTCTCTACTAGCAATGTAAGTGTTAAAGTGCAGTTGAATGGAACCAGAAGGATCTTCTACAGAAAATACGACCTTTATCCACTTTCTTGGTCAGATAATTCTAGCATGCCTAATAGTTAAAAGTCACTCTGTTTCAATGTCCAGGTATTGCTTTTTTACAACAGCACTTTAAAACTGTCATGTTGGTGTTTGTGGAGTCATATAGACAGCTGACTGTGTCTGAAAGATATAACACTGACTAAAATTATTATGAACTGCTAAGTGCAGAAATAAACTAAACAAATGCAAATCTTTTGATAATCAAGTCATTAGCAATGTACTTTGTTGTGCATGTTATTTGAGAAATGGTAACATTGTAATTATTCCATAGCTGTGATACTTTGATTTTTTTACTCTGAACAGTTATCAAGTATTTTCTTTCCTTTCTGTTTAGTCTTTTAGCTACATTTCCTTAGCCTGTTGTTGTTGTAAAACAATAAAGAACAACTGTGTTTGGATAAGAATACTGTTTGTACTGATGCCTGGAGCTCTATGAGCCATAGATGGTGGACATGTAATGCTGCTGTGCAATAGATCAAACTGTCCATTTGTAAAGAGACACGCATATGCTTTCTCATGGTTGTTAGTGGCATAGCTGCTGACCAGTTTTTATAATAAAATGCTTATTCTGACTAATATGTAATAGCAAGTCACTAAGTATCATTAGATTAAGTACCACAATTTTCAGGTTTTACTTGAGTACTTCATTAAACAATAGTTTTATACAGAAAGACAATAGGAGTGTACCCAAAAATTGATGTTTAATTTTGAGTTGGTATAGACTTTAAGAAATGAAGCTTCAATGCAGACACTGCTTTAACTGCTTGCTCCATATTAAGACTGGCACATTTTAATAAATTAAGCATTCTTACAGAAGTACATTTCTATAAAGTATCATAATCTTCATTATCTTCAGATTCTTTGTTTTTTATTATCAATGCTAACATTTTAAGATGCCATGGTACATAACCATATATACGTCTAAGCAAGCTACATTCCAGAAACAGTTACTTTAGTTAATTAGAAGCTGAAGTCTTTGAAGTGAATTTATTGTTTTAATTACCATATCATTTTATACAAACAAAATGCACTGCAGTTCTACTTAGGATCAGGAAGACTTAAATAAATTGGTTGCTAGCATCTGTTTAAAATGGATATTTAATAACATTCTCTCATAGGAACTCTCTGCTGGTATCCTGGGTTTTTCTGATAAACATGCATGAAATCTTAATCCTGTTGATTTAGTCTGATAAAAAAGTCATTATAAATATCCAATGAAAAGACACTTTCATTATCTTTTACAATTTTAAACAATTTCTGGTCAAAATATAGTCTTACATCCTGATAGATTCACATCTCACTATCAAAGTACATAATGGAATCTATTTATTTATTTATTATTTATTTATTTTACATTTGTTTACCAGGAAAGTCTGTCTGGGCATGGTGGAGGCCTGGGGAGAAAAGCTCCACAAGATTAGTACAGCAAATGCAGTAAATGCAATACACCTGTTAATAAAGTACAGTACATACAGAGTCAAAAAGTTAATAATGTACAGTTCTAAGGCCAAGAAAGGAGGAAAAAGTAAATATACTATAAGGAGCACAGTTGTTGTTGTTGTTGTTGTTGTTGTTGTTGTGTCTTTCAGCTTTTAGTGGTTAGTTGGTAGCAGTTAGGGGTCACCACAGCGGAACTCCGGTCTGCTAATGATTGGTAGTTGATTTTTACGTGCCGAGTTACCAGCCCTGACAGCGTGTTACAATAAACAATACAGTTTAAAGGACATTTTGTTCAGTCATTTGTTACATTCATCAGTGGCTAGTAAACATACATTGATTAAGAGTATAGAAAGGAGTTGTTGCAAGATTTAATTCAGAGGAACTGATAAAAGACCTGCTAAAATAATAAAACCTCTCTTAACACATATCTGCTGTGCAGAACCTACCAGCTAAGAATACAGAATCACTAAGTCAAAATGTTAACAATGTTGATAATATCTCAGCAGGATGAAATAAGGTATATTGAAACTTCATTGTCAGGTGTAACTTTGTGCCTTCAACAGAATGAAATTCAAGCTTCTTTATTGTTGCAGCAGACCTACCCTAGGATTCAGAAAGGCTTACTCCGAGCAGGAAGCCATACATAGTCATTCTCCAGCTCACCATAAGCCTTTACAATTCATAGACTACCATACAG
Organism: Protopterus annectens; assembly: GCF_019279795.1. Classification (NCBI taxonomy): domain Eukaryota; kingdom Metazoa; phylum Chordata; order Ceratodontiformes; family Protopteridae; genus Protopterus; species Protopterus annectens. The sequence continues at coordinate 676,950,048 of NC_056730.1, forward strand.
CAGAGGTTTCCTGCTAGCAGGAGCCTTAGCATGAAGAGCAGTCCTGCTCCAAAAGCTGCATGCAAAGGAGGCAATCCAGAACAGTGCCTAATGCTAAATAGCCATTAGCTCTCCTCTGGAAATGCCCTATTTATACTGTTGAGTGATTCAGAGAATCACCTGGCTGTGTAAATTTCCACAGCTGAAAAAAAAATTTCAACACTATCAAAAGATAGCAGTAATATTCACTCATATATAAGCAGTCATAGGGCAGGTACATTCAGTAAAGATATGAAAGTGTGGACGGTGTTAGTGTGTGTTTGTGTCTGGACAAATATGTGCAAGTCTGTAGGGGCATGAATGAAGCCAGATGTGTGTGTGTGTGTGTGTGTGTGTGTGTGTGTGTGTGTGTGTGTGTGTGTGTGTGTGTGTGTGTGTAAGCGTCTGTATGTTTTGCAGCATGCATGTTGGTGAATGGGTGAGTCCATCTGATTGTAGCAGAATAGATATTGATTATTAAGCACTGTTCCACATTTGTCATTGATACTCTACTCCCTTCTACATTTAGGTGCTATCATTCTCTTGCATAAAGTCCTTGTTCTTCTACTGGGCTTCCCTAATTTATCAGTCCAAAGTCCCTTATTATCAGACCATTCCTTTAACATGAAGGCTGAAAATCTATTACTTGGCTACTTACAGTTTTCAGCTCTTGGAATGTTTTATTAAATCCAGAAAATGTAAGTTAATTTTTGGAAGATTTCAATATTACCTAGAGTTTATCATGCATTGGCACAAGGAGAAGCAGCTTTTTAAAAAGTATTGTTCATAGGTTCATAGGTTCATACTAGGCTATCTGCCCTAGGGCATTTATAAGCCTAGCCAGAGTGTGTTTGGCCTTCGCCACCCATTTTAAATTAATTTTGCTATGCCCTTTTTCGAGGTTAGTATACTGTGCCTCTGTCTAACAGTGACACAGAAGTGATACCCGGGGTAAACCTATCATCTCCCATCCACTCATCAAGATTCCTCTTGAAGAGAGTCAATGAGGGACTCTGCCTAACCTGGACTGGGATTTTGTTCCAGAGTGAAGGGAGCCTCTGGGTTATGAATCTGTCCCTCCAGCATGTCCTATTTATATCAGTGCTGAGGTTCAAGTCTCTCGAGCGCGTAGCTCGATGGGATTTGGATTTTCTGAGGTGCAGCATGTCCATTAATTCCGGGTTGGACATGGCTTTATACGTCAGGCACAGATCGCCTCTGAGCAGGCGGTATGCCACTGAGTAGAGCTGGAGTTTCTTTAACCGGGCAGCATATGGCATCTGTTTGAGCCCTTTGATCCTCTTGGTGAGGTACTTTTGGGGTCTTTCCAGTTGCTGCAGGTGTCTGGTAAGGTACATCCCAAAAGAGGCATTGTACTCAATTATGGGCCTGATGAGGGATGAGTAAAGAGGCACAATGACCTCCCCTTATCTAGATGTGAATCCCTTCATGATTAGGTTTGCTATATAAAATGTTTTTCGTACCACTTTGGCCACGTGGTTGTCAAATGAGAGATTGCTATCAACTTGGGTCCCCAGGTCCATAATTACTTCTTCTGTACTTAATGGATTACCACCTATGTGGTAATTTGTGGGCACTTCGTTTTTGCCAAAGGGGATGACTATGCACTTTTTGGCGTTTAGCTTGAGGCCATGGCTCTGGCACCAGTTGTCTGTTTCTATGAGGCCCTTTTGGAGGATGCTTGTGTCGGCTGGAGAGTCGATTATGGTGCCCAGTTTGCAGTCATCTGGGAACTTGGTCAGCCACAGTCCTTCCGTGTTGGCCTGTACCTCCGAGAAATATATACCGAACAAGAGAGGTCCCAGGACTGAGCTTTGTGGGATGCCACTTGTAACTGGTTTGGAGTCTGACATGGCTCCAGCAATTCTAACCATGTGGGTTCTGTCCTTGAGCCAGTTTGCAACCCATCTAGTGACATAGGGGTTTATATTTAAGCTGGTGATCTTATCTATAATGCCCGAGTGGGGTATTGTATCGAAGGCTTTTGCGAGGTCCAGGTAGGCTGTGTGGACCACCTTCCCTTCGTCAATGGCCTTGGTGACTGTTTCAAAGAAATCGACCAGGTTTAAGAGGCAGGATCTGCCCTTAACAAAGCCGAACTGAGTAGGATCCAGTGTCTTTAGGTCCCCAATATCTTTATTTATGAGGCCCATGATGATCCTTTCCATAGCTTTGCACACCAAGCTAGTCAGGCTTATGGGGCCATAGTTTCCAGGATCCGTTGAGGCAACACCTTTGTGGAGAGGGACCACTGTTGCTGTACGCCACTCTTTGGGTACATATCCTGTAGTAAGGCTGAGATTGAACAGTAGTTTTATGTTTGGGTTTAGCTCTTCTTGGAGTTCATGTAGGACGCAGCCCGGGACACCGTCTGGTCCCATTGATGCTGTGTTTTTTGCTTTGGAGAGGGCAGATCTTACCTGAACATCTGAGATGTCAGGGGGGCACAGCATTGTGCTGAAATAATCTATAAACCTCATTTATGAGTAGCGGTCTACCATTTGATTTTAGCATTCAATCAACAGGGTTGATTTTACTTTATTTATTTGTTTATTTATGTACTTATGTATTTATTTTATTATATTTTATTTTATTTCTTAATAGGATACGTGAAATAGTTCAGGGAAATAAGTACATTATATCATTTAAAAAACAAGTTTTTACCATTTTTAAATAATTCTATTGCATTAGGGGACTTCATTTTTGTTTCATTCTTTTCACTAAATACACCATCTGGTTATGTCTTAGGGATGTATCATGCATGAACATGACCATGCATGTGATGTTTAGGATTGTACTTTACATGGGCGTGTTCATGCATATGAGGTTTTTGAGATGTACTGTTTATGAGTATGGCCATGCATGTGATTTTTGCACAGTATAGCCCCCTTACTGTGGTTTGTGACATTTGTTTTTCTTTTTTATGGAGATAGGACTACCAGCGGAGTGTGCATTACACTCCATTCATATACTGCACATAAAGCACTGCAGATGTAATGTTTGCTCTGAGAGTGTCGATGGAAAAGTATAGAGAAGGTCAGAAGGAGTTGTATTGTGTCTTTGTGGACTTAGAGAAAGCATATGACAGGCTGCCTAGACAGGAGTTGTGGTATTGTATGTGGAAGTCTGGAGTGGCAGAGAAGTATGTAAGAGTGATACAGGATATTTATCAGGTAGTGTGACAGTGGTGAGGTTTGCGGTAGGAGTGACGGATGCATTTAAGGTGGAGGTAGGATTACATCAAGGATCAGCTCTGAGCCCTTTCTTATTTGCAATATTGATGGACAGGTTGACAAAAAGGATCAGACACGGGTCCCCATGGATTATGATGTTTACGGATGACATTGTGATCTGTAGTGAGAGTAGAGAACAGGTTGAGGAGACCTTGGAGAGGTGGAGATATGCTCAGGAGAGGAGCAATGAAGGTCAACAGGACTAAGACAGAATATTTGTGTGTGAATGAGAGGGAAGATAGAGGAATGGTGAGGATGCAGGGAGTAGAGTTGGTGAAGGTGGATGAGTTTAAATACTTGGGATCAACGGTTCAGAGAAATGGTGAATGTGGAAGAGAGGTGAAGAAGAGAGTACAGGCAGGGTGGAGTGGGTGGAGAAGAGTGTCAGGAGTGATTTGTGACAGATGGGTACCAGTAAGAGTGAAAGGGAAGGTCTACAAGAGGATAGTGAGACCAGCTATGTTATATGGGTTAGAGATGGTGGCATTGACAAAAAGGCAGGAGTCAAAGCTGGAGGTGGCAGAGGTAAAGATGTTAAGATTTGCACTGGGTGAGACGAGGATGGACAAGATTAGGAATCAGTATATTAGAGGGTGAGCGCAGGTTGGACGGTTTGGAGACAAAGCCAGAGAAGTGAGATTGCGTTATTTTGGACATGTGCTGAGCAGGGATTCTGGGTATATTGTGAAAAGGATGCTAATTACGGAGCCGCCAGGAGCAAAAGAGCAAGGCCTAAGATAAAGTTTATGGATGTGGTGAGAGAGGACGTGCTGGTGGTTGGTGTGACAGAGCTAGATGCAGAGGACAGGGAAGAACTGGAAACAGATGATCTGCTGTGGTGACCCCTAATGGGAACAGCCGAAAGAAGAAGAAGAAGAAGACAAAGGTATAAATACTTCAAACATTTTATTTTTAATGCATTAAAATGTTAATTGTAATGTTTACTGTTTTTTTTTTTCCATACTGGCTTGTGCTTCAGCATGGCGATCAGTGCAGGTGCAGATCTTATCTCAATGGAGAAGCATTCACTTTAACAATATTTCTCTTTATTCTTTGACCAAACATCATATGTTCTGTTGTGTTTTAGAGTTTTGATGTTTTATCAATAAGCAATATATCAGATTTGGGTATGAATAATGTAGGGTTTACCCACAACTGGTGAGCCTTGGTCACAAGGGTAAAGCAGAATTAACCAAACATACTCCACCATAAGCAAATCTACATTCCCTGGCTGCACCACTCCTTGCTGAGCGCAAACTAGATTAGGTTCTAACTCAACAAGCTCAACTCAATACTTGTCTAATAACCTATTAAAAGCAGTCTGGATGACTGGATGGGTGATCACACATTTTCATCAGGAATATGGCCATAAGTAAGAAGTTATGAATGTCAGAGAACTTCAACTACATGATCATTGTTTTCAATAGGAAATCATGTCAGTGCACTTTCTTAATGTTTACCAACAATTACGCTTTTCATTTGGCAGTGTCTCCCTTGCTTCTGTGTGGGTGTGGGTGTAGGTGTGTGTGTGTGTGTGTGTGTGTGTGTGTGTGTGTGTGTGTGTGTGTGTGTGTGTTTGTGTGTATGAGGATGGAATCTGTCTCTCCAAGTATAAATATAGATACAAATATATACATATATATATATATATATATATATATATATATATATATATATATATTAGATATAGCTACAGATACAGATATAGATATATACCCATTTAAGTGGTTTTGGGGGCTTGACACCCTCATAAGGAAGCTTAAAACCTGAAATAATGTGGGCATTTAACTTTCTCATCTGGTTGATTTGCTGACAGTTTAGGCTCAGTGATTTAGATCCTCATGAAATGTAAATTAACATGCCATAGTAGAAATTCATTACCCACATTCAGTCAAGCTATATTGCTATTATACAATGACATGTATCACACACACACACACACACACACACACACACACACACACACACACACACACACACAGATATATAAATTGTTTCTGAACATATGACGATCATAGATTATTCATAATTCATATGACAGTTGTTTTTGTATAGCAAGGTATATTTATTTATTATTTATTATTTGTTTATTTGACATTTGTTGACCAGGAATGTTTTAGTGAGCTTGTGCCTTTTTCTGCAGAAGTTGGGGTGTATATTTAAGATAACTGTTTTATCAAGGGTCAGGTTGGTGTTAGGTCTGTGAGAGATAGCTCTCTCACTGGTTTGTGGTCTTAAGGATTATGGAATGTGTCTTAGGGAAAGTTTCCCACTATCTTGTCATCTGTAGGTATAGATGTTTAGAATATGACAAATGTATTAATAAGAGGTGAGCAGTGATGTGCATGTAAGATTGTAGGTACAATTTATACCAGTACAATTGTATGATGCTGTTTATTTGGCAACCAGATTGTTTTGTCAATTTATATAACTGCCTGTGGTGATCTGGTGATAACAGTAACAGTAAATGGCAGATTTAAGTCAATAAAAATTATAAATGAGTTTATATTAGTTGCAAGAAGTAGGGGTAAAAGACTGGAAGGAAATGTACAATTGGAGCAATAATGGCATTTTTGACAGTGTGGTTTCAGGGCTGAGTACGATATTGACCATTGAACAGACTTCTAACTGCTGAGTAGTTCTGCTTATGAGTGAAGCAATGTAAAGTGTGTAAAGCAGTAACTCAGGTGGCATAACTATGAAATGTCCTCTGTAGAACTGCCTTGATAGTCAGTAATAGTCAATTTAGACATCTGTTTTAGTTTTTGCACTTCACCAAATTACATTTATCTGTCTTGTTTCTGTTACATTACGTGCTTTGCAAAGCAACCAGCAAAATACATCAAATAAATCTTTTTGTAAAATGTGCTGAATTATTTATTGTGAATCTGAATCAATGAACTTGTACTGATAACTAGATCATCCGTATAGAGAGCAGCAGAAAAGACTGAAACTCTCTGGTAGGATTTCCAATTAATAAGAAAAAAAGTGAAGATGATTCGGCTTTGACTTCATGAAGATTTACATATTTTAATGGTAAATAAATGCTGGACTTGTTGTTAAATCAATTATTTGCCATCTGTGAGACCCTAGATGTCTGAAGCTGTTGTAGATATATGTGTTTCATTAAAAAGGCTCCGCTACACATGTTTCTTAAGATGCAGCCTGTTAACACGCATGGCACTATGGCAGTGCTAACTCTTAATATCATAGGTTCATAGGTTCATACTAGGCTATCTGCCCTAGGGCATTTATAAGCCTAGCCAGAGTGTGTTTGACTTTCACCACCCTTTTAGATTACTTGACTGTGCCTCTGTATAATAGGTCACAGAAGATAACCCTTTTAAGGTTAGTTTACTGTGCCTCTGTCTACCTGGGACACAGAAGAGATCCCAGGGGTAAACTTACAATCTCCCATCCACTCGTCAAGATTTCTCTTGAAGAGGGTCAATGAGGGGCTCTGCCTAACATGGATTGGGATTTTGTTCCAGAGTGAGGGGAGCCTCTGGGATATGAATCTGTCCCTCCAGCATGTCCTATTTATTTCTGTGCTGAGGTTTAAGTTCCTGGAGCGTGTAGCTCTAAGGGATTTGGATTTCCTGAGGTGGAGCATGTCCATTAATTCTGGGTTGGACATGGCTTTATACGTCAGGCACAGATCGCCTCTGAGTAGGCGGTAAGCAACTGAGTAGAGCTAGAGTTTCTTTAGCCTAACTGCATAGGGCATCTGTTTGAGTCCCATGATCCTCTTGGTGAGGTACTTTTGGGGTCTTTCCAGTTGCTGCAGGTGTCGGGTAAGGTACATCCCAAATGGGGCATTGTATTCAATTATGGACCTGATGAGTGATGAGTAGAGGGGCACAATGACCTCTCTTGATCTAGATGTGAACCCTTTCATGATAAGGTGGGCTATATAGAAGGTCTTTCTAACCACTTTGGCAACGTGATTGTCAAAGGAGAGATTACTATCTACTTGGGTCCACAAATCCCTAATCACTTCTTCTGTACTTAATGGATTACTACATATGTGGTAATTTGTGGGCACTTTGTTTTTCCCAAAGGGGATGACTATGCACTTTTTGGCATTTAGCTTTAGGCCATGGCTCTGGCACCAGTTATCCGTCTCTGTGAGACCCTTTTGGAGGATGCTTGTGTCAGTCGGAGAGTCGATTATGGCACACAGTTTGCAGTCATCTGCGAACTTGGTCAGCCATAGTCCTCCCGTGTTAGCCTGTACCTCAGAGAAATATATACCGAACAAGAGAGGTCCCAGGGCTGAGCCTTGTGGGATGCCACTTGTAACTGTATCAGTCTATGTTGTTCTCATGCTAATTAACCATGTTTATTTACAGAAGCTAAACAAAGAACTTATTTTCATAATTCAGCCTGGCAATAGGAATAAAGGCCCATAATCACTGTATTCTCCTTGATTCTGGGTTTTAATGAGGAATATAATAATAATAATAATAATAATAATAATAATAATAATAATAATAATAATAATAATAATAATAATTATGCACTTCCAGAGATCTGAAGTTGAAGTGAGGACCATGTTCATTGCCTGGTTTAGAGGCCCTTTACTTTATGAGATGGTAGATTAAAACAATATAGTTTGCTTATATGGGTTATGTAAAAGTATGCTTATCGTCTTGGAAGAATTTTTTGTTAAGTAGAATGGTGGGTTGGGTGGTGATGAGGAAATTGTGTAGGTGACTTCATGGGGGAACTTTGGGGCAGAAAAAAAGCATATTCAATAGAATAATGGTGCTGCTAGAGTTGTTTTTAAAAATATCTGCATTGTCTTAATTAGTATGAAAACAGAACTATATGTTGATCTTTAGGAATGGTATAGCTTTGGGTTCACTTACAAGTGAGGAAAGCACACTCCTCCGACTCACCAATTTCTGAAAGATGAATATCGAAAACATGTGAGTCAAAAACCCTAAAAAATACAAAAAAACTTTTTTGGCACCCCATGCCCCTCAACTCTTCAGTCACTACACAGTGGACAAAAGGGGAAATAATCCCCAAAAGCACTCAAGACAGCGCACACAATCCAATACATTATAGTGAAACTCACTGCAGTATTAACTTTATGAACTAAAGCCACTTGTCTGCTAATTCTGAGATGACCTATAACTGTGCCATACCTTTGTAACTGGTGTTGGGCTAATTTCAGTTCAAAACTATAGGAATATCCTACTAGATGAAAGGAGTTTTGCCAATTTTATTACTAATCTACAGCCTATAATTGAAATAAATATGAAAGATGGGAAAATATAGCTTGTGATCTCTAATAACCATTATATCCTTTGTGAATAATGATTCAAATGCTATGATACAGAGTATAGCTAAGAAAATTTATTTTTGATTGTACTCAACCACTGTTTAAGTGGAATTTCAAACACTCAAAACAGCTGAAGCAGAAGGCTTCTGCTTTCACTGGCTTGTGTGAGTAATCACAAAATCATCATTTTTGAAAGCCCTCCCCTTCAACTATTTAAATTTATTGGCCATCCTACTGTATTCCATAGTACCAGAATACAAAAGTGACCACCCCTTTTAATCCATCTTGCTGTTTTAAAAATAGTAACTCTCCACTAAACCTTAACTTTTTAAACAGGTAAAACTTAAGTTACCTACTTTCACATCTAACTTCTCTAGTGCACTCTGCAGTGTGCATTTTTTTTCATCTTACCTTTAAGCATCCCTGTGACTAGCACTTGTTCTAATACCTGCTGGAAAGCACTAGGAAACCTTAAACTGATACAAGCACTCCACTCTCCTTGTTAATCAGGAGAAATTAATAGTAGGCACTAAGCAGCCTATAATTGCAAAGTACCTTGCTAAGGTAAGGGAAAACAGCTCCTGTACTTTACAAAAAAAAAAAAAGCACCAAACCAGGCATGTCCAAGGGTCAGCTTCCGGTGATTTCTCCTGCCCACCTGGTGAATCTGGGCATACTGGGGAAATGCAGCAATTGCCTCATATACACAGACAACCCACTCCTCCTACCAGCCAACACTACAACCTGTGAGAGATGCACTTACATAGCCAAAATGGAAGCAAAGCTCTCTCCACCCAAGATTGTGCTAGACAGTCAAGAGGAGAAGGTTAACACCCACACTACACCTCAAGCAACACATAGCCCTTCTAAACCTACACCACCAACACCCACATATAGCAACACTAAATCCACATATGCAGAGGCCCTTAACTGTAACCTGCCCAAGCAACAAGGACCTCTGAAGCTGAAACGCAAACAAACACCAATCACAACCAAAGTGTCACATAGTTCACAACACCAGTGTGTCACCCAGCAACAGCCCCTAAGGCAAGACAATGTACCTAACACTTTAGTCATAGGTGACTTTATAGTCTAGCACACTGATGTCCCACTCACCAGGTTGAACAAGGAGAAAACTACAGTCAGCGGCCTGTCGGGTGCCAGGATCCGCCACGTAACGCATGCACTCAAGTCACTCCACAACAAGTACAAATATGACTCTGTCATTGTCCATGTTGGAGTGAATGACTTCAGATGTACCTCCCTGGACTACATGAAAAGAGACATGGAAGAGCTCTCGGATCATGTGGCCCAGGCAGGTATGACCCTAGCCCTGAGTAGCATCCTGCCTTCGCCCAGAATGATACCACAATATAAGGACAAAATGACTGACTTCGACAATTGGCTAAGCTTCTGGTGTCATTCAAAGGGGATCCAGTATCTGTCTGCCTGGGATGACAAGATTGACAGACCACGATGCTTTGCCAGAGATGGTCTGCACCTGTCACCCCTGGGATTCAGGTTACTGGCTAAGGCTCTTGCCACCCCTATAGTGCCTTTTTTAGGCAAAGTTCAAAGGACAAAACCACCACTGTAACAGGTACAAGCATGCAAAATCTGAAGATAATGCTACTCAATGCTAGAAGTCTAAACCTCAAAATGCACTTTCCTGAGGCACTCCTAAAAATGGAGAACATCGATATCTGTGCAGTAACTGAGACCTGGTTCAAGGCTCCAGAGAGCCCCCCTGCAATAACAGGCAACAGCTCTTACCACACTTTTCGGCCAACAAACCAGGACTGAAACATTAAAGGTGGAAGAGTGTCAATATTCACCAAGGATATTCACACCAACAGGCTAGTTGCCCAACATAATGCGTCTGAAATTCTTCAGGTGCAACTAACACTAGGTAAGACTGCAATCCAAATTGTAGTTTGCTACAGATCCCCCACCATACCGAAGATTCTCACTACACCTTTCTAAACATACTGGAAAATATTAAGATAGAACCAAACACCCTAATACTGGGTGATTTTAACTACCCTGCCATTAACTGGGAAAACTACTCATGTACCAACACCTTTGCCTAACAGTTCTTGGAATTCATAAATTCCAATGTCCTGGATCAACTAATCCATAGTCCCATGAGGGGCTCCAGTATCATAGACCTGGCCATTACCAGCATGGGAAATCGATGCTCCACACCTATGGTCACCCCCTTGTTAGTCAGGTCTGACCATAAGCTTATCACCCTTAACATCCACATCCCACCCCCACCACCCCAGTAAGGAAACCTCCATAAAAAAACTTCTCCAAAACCAACTTCATGCTACTCAAGTCAGAAGTGACAAACTTCATGACACCCATGCAGATGGGATCTGAAAGTTCAACTGCTGAATCCTACACTAAGGCACTGTACGAGCACATCCACTCATGCATGAATCATGCCATCCCAAATAGAACCAAGATGCTCTCATCCAAAAAAGGAAGCCAATCTGGTGGTCTCCTGCTATAAACAAACTTTACAACAAAAGGAAGAAACCGTTGCAGAAAAGAGGAAAACCCCAGGATGCAAAAAACTCCCTTACCAGCCTCAGTAAGAAACTGAGGTCCCTCATAAAATCCTCCAAAGCTAGTTACGAAAATAAAATTGCCAAAGATTCCAAAGACAACCACAAGGCATTCTATAACTATGTCAAGAATCTAAATGGCAATGCTCAGATCTGCTCTGAGTTAAAACAGAATGGCATTAAATATACTGATCCCAAGGATATTGCCAATATCCTGGCAGATCGATTCAGTGCCAACTTCACCCCCTCTCACCCCCTAAATGGCCCATCTCAATACCGGAAGATTGCCAAATTCCGGTAATAATGGTCACACAGGTAAAAAACACACTCTCCAAAGCTAAGAATACAGCATCCATGGGACCAGATGACATCCCAGGCTGTGTACTACATGAACTACAATATGAAGTGGCACCTCACCTAAGTGTTATGTTTAATCATAGCCTCACCTCAGGTTTCATGCCCACTGAGTGGTGCAGAGCTACAGTTATCCCACTCCACAAGGGGGATCCACCTTGGATAACGGAAACTACCGTCCCATCAGTCTGACGAGCCTTATCTGCAAGGCCATGGAGCGTATTATCATGGAACTTATAAACAAAGACATTGGCAACCTTCAAACACTGGACCCCACCCAGTTTGGGTTCGTGAAGGTCCGATCTTGTCTCCTGAACCTGATTGACTTCTTCGATTCAGTCTCCAGAGCCATGGACAAGGGTAAGGTGGTCCACACAGCCTATCTAGACCTTGCCAAGGCCTTTGACAACATCCCCCACTCTGGAATCACAGATAAACTTACTAAGCTGGGCATTAATCCCTACGTCACCCAATGGGTTGCTAAATGGCTTACTGATAGAACCCACACTGTAAAAGTAGCCAACTCCAAATCCAGCTCCAGACAAGTGACAAGTGGAGTACCTCAGAGTTCAGTCCTGGGACCGCTCTTGTTTGGCATCTACTTCTCTGAAGTACAGGCCAACACTAAGGGACTCTGGCTAACAAAGTTTGCAGATGACTGCAAACTGGGAGCCATTACTGAATCCACAAATTATGTGGATACTCTACAAAAGAGCCATACAGAAACAGATGCTTGGTGTCAGAGCCATTGGCTCAAGCTCAATGCCAAGAAATGTATAGTTATCATCCCCTTTGGGAAAAAACATGTACCCATGAATTACCATATAGGTGGCAGTACACTAAACACCAAAAGTGTGATAAGAGACTTAGGGACACAGGTAGACAGTGGTCTCACCTTCGATAACCACATCACCACAACAGTCAGGAAATCCTTCTATGTGGCACACCTCATCACTAATGGCTTTTCATCCAGAAAAAAGGAGGTCATTGTCCCACTATACTCATCCCTCATTAGACCCATTATAGAATACAACGCCCCATTTGGTATGTACCTCTGAAGACATCTGCAACAACTGGAAAGGCCGCAGAAATACCTCACTAAAAGAATTACAGGCCTAAAGCAGATGCCCTATGCTGACCGCCTTAAAAAACTCCAGCTATACTCTGTCACATATCGTCTACTCAGAGGCGATCTCTGCTTAACATACAAGGCCATGTCAAACCCAGAGCTGTTTGACATGCTACACTTAAAGAAATCCCAATCCCTCAGAGCCACATGCTCCAGAGATCTAAACCTTGTCATCACATTAAACAAAACATGCTGGAGGGATAGGTTCCTGACCCAGAGAGTCCCTAGACTCTGGAATAGATTGCCCATACACGTCAATCAGAAATAAATGTATAACTCTCTATTTAAGTAGCAACAAGCAAGAAAAAGAATATGTAATATTTAAATCAAGTCGCTACTCCACGGCTGAAAAAGTTATTGTTACGCAGCTTTCTTGCTATTTAAGAATGGTTCCAAGTAAACTTGTTTAAAAATTACAAAAGAATTTATTGGTGTAAAAGCAGGTGTAGTTCAAAAGTCGCTTTCAAAAATACTTTGATAAAATATACAGGCTTCTTGCCGTTGTAAAAACTTCAGTAAGATTAGTATAAAGTCCTGAGGCTTGAACAAATATTCACACAACCCATTTGGTACTAGTGAATCGCACAATTTTCTTTGAAGTCAACAGTTCCTTAGGGGCTTCTATCGTAGTAAAACTTCAGTAGATGGTAAACACAAGGCCCCAAAACTTAAACAGCTGTTCATATGTACCTTGTTCAAGCAAAGCCCTTCAATATCAGTCAGTCACTTAATACCACTCTTTACGCTTCTGTAGTTCTCCAAATACTTCCAGTATTTATCAAATAAAAAACCGCTGGCTGCAAAATGTAAATCCAATTAGATTGTCCTAATGCTCACTAAGGTTTGGGGCCTTGTGTTTACCATCTACTGAAGTTTTACTACGAAAGAAGCCCCTAACGAACTGTTGACTTCAAAGAAAATTCACTAGTACCGAATGGTTTGTGTGAATATTTGTTCAAGCCTCAGGACTTTATACTAATCTTACTGAAGTTTTTACAACGGCAAGAAGCCTGTATATTTTATCAAAGTATTTTTGAAAGCGACTTTTGAACTACACCTGCTTTTACACCAATAAATTATTTTGTAATTTTTAAACAAGTTTACTTGGAACCGTTCTTAAATAGCAAGAAAGCTGTGTAACAATAACTTTTTTCAGCCGTGGAGTGGCGACTTGATTTAAATATTACATACATGTCAAGCAGAGAGCCTCTTTGGCCCTCTTCAAAAGGAACCTTGATGATTGGATGGGAGAAAGGAAATTCACCCCAGGGATCACGTCAGTCGCCCTGCTAGACAGGGGTCCAGGGAAGTAAATAGTGTGGGAAGAAATAGCCAGGGAATTGTTATGGCTAGGCTTGTATAGGCCCTAGGGCTGATAGCCTAGTACCAACCTATGAACCTATGAACCTATGAGTTGGTCTATGAAGGGATGCAACTGCAATATGTTTCAAGCTTAAATAGTAAATTTCAGGTGCCCAAATGAATAAACAAACATTCCAAGGCATAGGGAGTTGACTCTATCACCTATAAATGGTTAGGAGTTGGGGTAGGGGTGATGAAATACCAACTGTTGCATTCATGCACTCTGCAAGTTCTAAGACATATACTGCAGACTTACACTTACAGACTATAAGATAAACCTCTAACTACCTAACAACATACAGCTGGGTATATAATTTGTTTATGAGTAAAGTACAGTTGTGAAGTTAAACTTACTATAACAATTGATGTTTGAATCATCACTGCTGCAATAACCTTAGCTATATGGGTTATATCCAGCCAAAAACAGCTGGACAATTTTTAAAGCTTCAAGGCACCTTCCATGCATCCAACTTTCAGGCGACTGATGCTGAGCTGACTAAAAGCCAAGGTTGGGTGTGAAGCCCTTCAGAGCTTTCCTGCCAGCAGAGGGGTGTGAGGCTGAGCCCTGAAAGGACAATGCTAGGAATAACAAAAAAGTAAATGTCTAGACCCTGTCACAAAAAACACATCAAAAACCAAGGAGGTTGAAGGGAGGGAATGGCTACTGCAGCAGTGATCATTTGAACATCTACTTTTATTGGCAAGTTCATCTTACACAACTGTAGTATGGTCTTCGTATTGATCACTGCTACAATAACCATAGCTATATAGGTAGATTACCAAAGCTAACTATATTTGGGAGGTGGAAGGAAAAGGGTCTAAGACACCTTGGAGACTGGTCCTAGCAAAGCTTGATCTATGCCTAGAGAAGGAATTAAGCCTGTACTGCTTTGTAAAAGTATGCAGAGATGACCAAGTAGCAACTTCTAGATTATTTTTGAATCCATCCCTTTGCAAAAAGGCATAGATGAAGCCAAGGCCATGGAAGAGTGGGCCTTGACCCTGTCTGGAATATATATGTCATGGTGGACATAACAAAAGGTAAAAGTGTTAGAAAGCCATTTGGAAACAGTCTGTTTTAACACAGGTTGTCCCTTCTTCTTACCTTCACAAAAATGAGCAATTGATCTGAAGTTCTAAAAGATTGTGTTATGTCAAGATAGAATATGACCTGTCTGTGGACATCCAAGGTATGGGGTATCGGGTATCCTTTCTCCCTCATTTTTAGGCTCAGGATAGAAAATGGGGAGATGGATACTTTGGCTTAAAGTAAACTCAGATACCACTTTAGGCATAAAGGAAGGATTAGTTCTCAAAGAAACCTTGTCTGTATTGAAAATGAGGTAGGGTTGACTGACTATAAGAGCTTGCAACCCAGATACTCTTCTTGCAGAGGTCACAGAAATCAGTAAAACTGTTTTCCTTGTTACGGACCACAATTCAGCCAGATTAGCTGGTTCAAATGGATGGTGTTAACTTCTCAAATACAATATTAAATTCCAAGGAGGGGCCATAGGTTTACTTGGAGGCCTCATATGCAAAACCCCTTTTAAGAACATTTCGACATGTGACTGCTTTGAAAGAGGAGGATCCATGGGCAGACATGCTGAAATGGCCAATAAATGAACACTGATATAGGAATAAGAAAGGCCATATGATGGTAACTCACACAAATATTGTAAAACCAGAGAACAACTAGCTCTGAATGGGTGCTTGGTATGTTGTCACTAACTACAAAACCTTTTCCATTTGCTTATATATAATTTTCTAGTAGTAGGCTTTCTTGCCTCTGTTAGTACCTATTGTGTATCCATAGAAAACAGGTGCTTAAAATAAATTAAGACCCTATCATCCAGGCAGTCAAGTAAAAATGAATGATGTTGGGGTGTATAAAACACCCTTGTTCTTGTGTAAGCAGATCCATTCTGTAAGGAAATTTTTGGTAATTGCCTCTGGCCATTTCCAAAAGAAGGGAGAACCATCGTTGCTTAGGCTAGAAGGAGTCCTCTTTATGATTTTGTGGGATTCCTTCTGAATCTTCAGAAATACCCTGGATATTAGTGGAAAGGGTGGAAAGGCAAACTCCTATGTCCAAATAAAAGAAAATGTATCTGTCTTTCAGGCCTTCTTGCATGGTGTCCTGAAACAGAATCTTTCCACTTGATTGTTCAAAGAGTTGGCAAAGAGGTCTACTTGAGACTCCCCAAAGATGGATCACGTGGAAGACCCCAAGATTTAGTTTCTATTTATGAAGGTCTGTTCTGGTCCTGCTCAGCTTGTCTGCCACACAGTTTTGTTCTGATGGAATGCAGGATGCCTGTAGAGTGAGATTGTGCTATGAAGCTATATCCCAAACTACCATGGCTAGTCTGCAAAAGTGACATGACCTGGTTCCACCTTTTTTGTTGATGTAGCACACGACTGTGGTATTATCTATAACCACTTGAAGAAGTCCCAGGGACTAAATATGGTTCAGAGAGTTGAGTGCTTTAATCAAGGCCAGCATCTCCTTGATATTTATGTGCTTGCATCTGTTATAGGTGTCCCACACTCCCTGCACTTTAATCCTTCCTGAAGCTACTCCCCAAGGAAAGTCCAAAGTGCCTGTGGTGACTGCCTGCTTTGGAGCAGGGAGGAAGAAGGTGACACCTGAATTTAAGGATATCCGTTGTCTCCACCAAAAGATTTCTCTTCTGACAAGCCTCAGTACTAGGATCTAAAAACATAAAAGGTGTTGATGCTAGGAACAAAGAGATCTCAGATACCAATGTATCTTTCTCATGTGATGTCTTGCCAGGGGTATCATGAGAATCATAGATGCCATTAGACCCTAAATTATGAGGTATTCATTCTCAGTGACCAAGGTCTGAGTAGAAAACCTTAGAAAGAGATCTAAATAAAGATCTATTTTTCCTGTGGAAGAAAATGTCTTTGAACTGAGATGTCTAGTTGACATCCCAGGAACACAATCCTGTGTGAGGGAGTCAAGAAAGACTCTTGTTCTCTTGGAATCCCAGCTTGTCCAAGAGATCTCTCACCCAAGACAGAGAGATTCCTGATATTTTGAAAAAAGTCTCTGCAAAGATAAGCAATTTGCCTAAATATGAAAAAATGTGGATACCCTGCAGCCTGTAATAAGCTATAATTGGAACTGGACACTTCATGAACACTCTTGGTGCACCGGATAGTCCAAAGGGTAAGGCAGAGAACTGATAATATGACCCAGATACACCAAACCTTAAGAAACATCTGAAGTCTGGATGAATAGGGATGTGAGAATGAGCATATTTTAAGTCTAGTGTTATCGGGAAATTTGAAAGAGGAAGATAAGGTAACAGGTTGTGAAGTGACATCATTTTGAATTTGTGCACTATCACATACAGGTTTAGGAAAGAAAGATACATAATTGACCTTCAAGCATTTTATGACCTCCAAGCATTTTCTTTTTTTGGCACTAGGAACAACCTTGAATAAAACTTCTTCCCCTCCTAGGAAGGAGGAACTGGCTGTATCACTCCTTGGCACAAAAACATGATGAAAAACAGGTGGAAACAAAAGAGTCTGCAGGATGAGGAATGATGCCATGGAAAGGAGGAATTTCCTCCCACTACCATCTGTAACCCTTATTAATGATTTTTAGAACCCCTTTGTCTGAAACAATCTGTTGCCAGAGAGAAAATGTAAATTCAGACTTTCTGGAAAAGAAAAGGAGGTATGGTAGGAGGGGGTTGCAAGATCTCTTGAACAATCATTTAGGCTTCTTGGACAGTTCTTGGTTTTGGGATGTCTGAGACTTCTTTTTGGAACCTTCTTGCCACTTCTTAATCATCTGTTTCTCTGAATTCTGTTGAGACTGTTGATTCTGTTTTTTGCTAAAACTGGATGAGGAGAAAGAAAATCCCTTGGACAGTTTGGAAAAGGAGGGCTGAAAAATCTTAGAAATTCCCTGGATCAGCTTATCCCTTTTGTTACACATTTTGATCACCTCTGCAGTAGAGGGACCAAACTCTAAATCTCCATCCGAGGGAGAATCTAAAATCTCATTTTTGCCTCATCTGGGAGGTTCTGAGAACGTAGCCAAGCAGGCCTCCTTAAAACAGTACGAGTGCTTGACATTTTAAAATTCTGAAAATCCCAGTTGCAGAAGTATACACTTTGCCCCATATCTATCAATAATTTTCCCATCCTTATCCGAAAGAGTAGGATTGGAATTAATTTAGTATTTAGCAGCAGAGGGATCAGCTAAAGGTATAGCTGTTGGATCAGGTTTGGAAATAGTGTATAAAAATTAAAAAAAAAAAAAAAAAAGCTGAGGCACTCTACATCCTATCTGCCTTGTTAATAACAGCTGACTGACCATCAGAAAAACTGCAGGCAGTTAGGCACACATCCTCTACAGCAGACATAACAGGAGGAAGTGGTGTAGGTTCTGGAAACTCTTTTTGTAACAACTCGTGTTTTCTGAGAGACTGAAAAACCTCAGTGTTCTCCCACTAAAAACACCTGGACATTATGGCAATAGTCTCAGCAAAAGAGAAACCCCACAGGAAAAATCAAAAACTGAGATCCCTTATGAGACTTAGCCAGAAATCTTAAGATAAAATCCTGGATCTGGCCCTGTATCTTCCTGTTCAGATTCAGAATCTTGAATCTTTTCAGGAAAATAGGAATGCCTCTTTCTTTTGCCAGAAGCTACTTTGCAAGAAGGATTAATAACTTGAATGAAACTCTGAGCCAGTCCCTGTAAACAACTCCTATTCAAAGAAATTTGACGAGGAGTAAATACATGATTGGTTTTCTGTTTCTTTTTGACAGGAAAAATGGAGCCAACAGTGTTACTAATGGCAGCCACTGCTTCCCCAGGGATGGGCACAGCATTCTGACACAACAGGGAAACCTTCCCTCTTCCCTCTTCCAGGACTGACAAGAGTGGCTCTCCCTTGCCAGTGAGGGGAACCCAACAGCCGCAGAGGACATGGCTAACCCCCAGTCCATAGTGGCTCTACACCACAGGGATCTGAGGTAAATAATGCATGGTCTGAGGTACAACAAATGGTCACAGCAACTGAGACAAATTGCTAGCCTGCTGTGGTGGCAAAAGCTGTTTACTTAACTTTTTCTTTTTATTCTTGAAAGAAGGACCAACCATGGGACCAGAAATCTGTTCTACGGACAAGCCGAAAATCAAAGAATCATAGGACCATATGAAATTAGTAGGCTATTGAGGTCATTTTAAGCCAAGGTGTTTCAACCCAATGTAATACCTTAGAAGTACTAGTCAATATCCTAGATTGCATTTAGTGATGACTGCCCATGTCCAGGAGGGTTGTGGGTACTCTCCCTGGTGAGAATTTATGGTGCCCCATCCACTTGTACAGGTGTCTCTTGAACAGTGTCATAGAGGTGCTCTGTTTCACATAAATTGGTAATAAATCTGTCCCTCCAGCATATACTATTTAAGTTGCAGGCTATATTTAAATCCCTGGAACAGGTAGCCCTAGACCCATTTGATTTATGGATATGCAGTAAGTTCATTGGGTATGAGTCTTGGGTTGCTCTGCAGGCCAGGCATAAGTTTCCCCTAAGAAATCTATACAATGCAGATTATAGTGACAGGGATTTTAGTTGGTCCATGTAAGGCACATGTTTGAGGCCCTAGATCTTCTTTGTTAGAAACCTCTGAGGTTTCTCTAATTGCTGCAGGTGCTTAACAAATGGGGCATTATACTCAGTTATGGGCCAAATAAGTGCCAAGTAAAGGGAGGTTTTAACTTCTTTTGCTCTCAAGGCGATGCCTTTACTAATCAAGTGATCTACGTTGAAAGCTTTCCTTACAATGGTAGACACATGGTGGTCAAAGTTAAGATCACAGTCAACCTGTGATCCCAGGTCCCTTACCACTTTATGGGTACTTAGGGTATTGTGGTTGATTTGATAGTGTGAAGGGACATTGTTCATGCTGAACAGAATGATGATGCATTTCTTTGCATTCATTTTGAAACTGTGACTAATACACCAGTCGTTGCTCTGTGTGAGACCCTCCTGGAGTATACTGACATCATTTGGGGATTCAATGATTGCACTTAGTTTGCAGTCATCTGCAAACTTGGTCAGCCATAACCCTTTAGTTTTGACCTGAACTTCTGAAAAGTATATACCAAACAGTAGGGGTTTGGTTCAGACTCAGCTGAGAAGACACTCTGTCTACCTAGAGTGTATGCTGCAATTAGTCAAAGAGGATATACATGGCAAATGGGCATGTTTGGCAGTTCAGGCCACCTTTCTCATCATTCAGGTGTGGCTCTATGGACTGAATTCAGATGCTTGCATTTTTTTCTACACTATTGTTCCTACTGAAAGTATGAGCAAATGTTTTATTACAGAAATAAACTGAGTCACTGGAATAGAAGTCAGGGAAATTAAGTTTCCTAAATAAAATTCTTTGAAGGTACCCTCATTGACCTCTGTAGCTCTTTCCCTTTTCTTTTCTGTTACTTTGGAACTAATTACTTGAATTGGGCCTTTATAAACAATTCCCACCACTTGAGAGACAGAATGAAATTCACCAGAGAATGTACTGGAAATGCTGTTCAGGGTACAAAGAATGGTCTTTATTAAGGTTAGACTGGACATATTCATCACATCTCACTTTCAGTGCAGTAGAAGAAAGAGAATCAAAGTATAATGATAGCATTAAAATAGAATGCACATTTACCCAAAATGTCCGCCAGTCACACAAGAATCAGTAGTTTAGGAATAAATATTATTTGAAATATCACAGCTATACAAACTCTTCAGGAAACAAGAAATAATTAAAATAGTAAAGTATTTAAACCACTTAAATGTTTTGTACTCTTCAAATGAAAAGCAAATATATCAAGGACAAATATGTACAGTTTTGTTACTCTTGTTTGGAGTTGAACTCATTGGTCACATAAGCTTAGTAAAGTGTTACTATCTACAAACCACTTGAATATGAAAACTGGTTCAGCGGCAGTGAATTGTCCTCTTTTTTGTTTTCTAGTATTCTGTTAAGAAATTTCACATTTGATTTCTGAATTTGGGCAAATTTATTCCAGTTTGATGACCGGAGAGGTCCACTGGGCTCACGGAGCCCATTTTCAGTGGAGGCCTGGGCAGAAAAGCTACGCATTACATAGTTTAGTTACAGAGAATATTACAAAGAAATATTTGCTTAGCATACTTTAGATAGGTACAATTAAGAAGATGAAGAAAGCAATTACAATTTCATTTTAGCATGAGAAACAGGCATTAACAATTAAGATTCAAAGAACAGTTTTGTTATTTACAGTATGTACAATTGTGTCAGGTCAACTTGAGTTCAGAATTAGCCAGGAGAGTAAGGGGAGGAATGGTTATGAGGTGTGAGGGGAAGAGCACAGTTGCATTTCCTGACTGAGAAAAGATAGGAATGTAGCTGAGTTTTAAAGTTTTCAAAGTTTATCATTTGTATTTATTACGCTTATTATTTCTTGATGTATTGTAAGCTTAGTCATTCTTTTTTTTTTTTTTTTTTTAGTTATACACAATGATCAGTGAAACAATGCACTGACAAACTTAACAATACTGCTTTCATTAAGTAAGCAGCAATTCAAGGTGGTTAATTTCTGAGAAGGCAAATCACTCCTCCACTCACTTGCTATAAACATTTGTTTTCAACTTCAGACTTAATGGTTTTAACTTGTAATAAGTTACAATAAAACATCTTGCCATAGTTATGTGTCTAATTATTAATAAAATGTTTCATATGTCCGAAAGGACAAAGGAATGCATAAGACATCGCTCATACTGGTTTAAGATTTTCATTAATGTGACTTTTAATTGTGATGAGTATATTTCAAGAGAGTAAAACAACATCTACATGGTATGGCCTAAAAATAATTTGACTTCACACAGAAATTTAAGTTTTTATTATTTTTTCTGGAGCTGTAATCAAAGTCGCATCTAAGAGTTATTCAATGGACAAACATGACAAAGGAAATGGGCCAGAATTATCCTGAAAATCCCTCAAGTGCATAAATCATTTTCATTTTAAAAAGAGTTTGATATTGTGCAAAGACTATAGTTAATAAAATACATTATTCAGAGTATATGACCTTAATTGAACAATGTTGCTTGTAAATAAAAGATGAGATTTGTTTTTTTCTATACAAAATTAAATGTTTCTGCAAGCATTTCAGTATACAACTAAAAGCCATGTGCAGAATTCCTGCATATTTAACTGTTCAGTACAGTAACAGGGCAAGGTCAGGATTATGTGACCCTACAAATCTGGAATGGTCATTTCGATTATAGGAGTTCTCAAAAGAAAACCATTTACTTCTTTCAGTGAGCTGGGTTTGAAATATTAGAATATCTGTCTATTGCAATTAGGATGTATTACTGCTGACATCTGCTATGACAAATGCAAAGTGCACAAGGAAAACTAAGATTAAGACACTGTCAACTTCACAATTCTGGGGTACAAACAGTTTTTTCAGTGGAAATAAGAACTACTTCTCGATCTCCAAGCTGGCCCTTGCAAGAACATTTTCTTAACAATCTTCATAAGCCTACTGTATATAAATAAGTTTATTACTGCGTGAAACTATTATGCCCAGTTTGTATTTCATTCTTACATAGTTGCCCAAATTACTTTCAAACTTAACTTGGCAGTTACTCTCTTAGGTCATAGGTGGTTACTAGGCTATTGACCCGAAGGTTTTTATAAGCCTAGCCATGTATACTCAATATAATGTTAGAGAAACCCAAAATAAAGGATCTTGTCTTGACTCAAGAGCTTTGTTAGCAATGACTGCCCATATCTAGGAGGGTCATAGATGAAATCTCTGGCAAGATTTTCCATCCAGCCATTCAGGTTATGCTTAAACAGGATCATAGAGGGGCTCTGTTTGATGAGAATTGATAGCCTATTCAAGAGGTGTGGCAACTTCTGAGAGACATATCTGTCAATCCAACAGGTCCTATTTATGTCGCAGGTCAGGTTAAGGTCCCTGTAGCAGGTGATACTTGTCCCATTTGACTTGTGGATGTGCAGTATTTCCATTAGGTTTGGATCTGAGATTGCTCTATAGAGCAGGCACAAGTTTCCTCTAAGTAGTCTGGACACTACTGGGTACAGTCACAGTGACTTCAGTCCGTCAATGTATGACGTGCTGGAAATCCGAATTTTCTTGGTTAGAAATCTCTGAGGTCTCTCAAGTTGCTGCAGGAACCTGGTAAGGTACATACAAAAGAGAACATTGTACTCAATTATTGGCCTGATGAGGGTCAAATACAGGGGAGTTATGACCTCTTTCACTCTTGAGACAATGCCTTTGCTAAAGAGGTGTGCAATGCAGAATGCCTTCCTTTACCACAGTAGACACATGGTGGTGAAAGTTTAGGCTACTGTCAACTTGCGTTCCCAGGTTTCTCACTACTGAGTTGTTACTTAGGGTATTATTATTCATATGATAGTCTGCAGGGATATCATTTTTACTGAAAGGGATGATAATGTTTATTTTAGCACTGAGTTTGAGTCCATGGCTTTGGCACCCATCATTTGTTTGTGTTTGAAGTATACTGACATTGTTTGGGGATTCAATGATTGCACCTAATTTGCAGTTGTCAGCAAACATAGTCAGTCACAACCACTCTGTTTTGGGCTGAAATTCTAAGAAGTATATTCCAAACAAATGGGGGCCCAGCACTGATCCCTGTAGAACACCACTGCTGACAGGTCTGCTGGTTGAGGTAAAGTCCCTAACTTTTACTGTGTGCAATCTGCCTGTAAGCCATTTAGCAAGCCACTTGACAACATAAGCATTGATATTCAACTGGGAGAGTTTATCAATAATGCCCAAATGTGGGATTGTGTTGAAGGCCTTTGCTAAGTGAAGGTAGGCTGTATGTACAGATTTACCTTCATCCGTGGCTTTGGTGATGTTTTCAAAGAAGTCCACCAGGTTTAACAGGCATGACCTGCCTTTGACAAAACCAAACTGTTTTGGATCAAGGGTTTGGAGATCACCTATACCCGTATTTATAAGGTCCATAATGATTAATTCCATGGCCTTACAGATAAGGCTAGTTAAGCTTATGGGTCTGTAGTTCCCAGGGTCTGTTGCTGTACCTCCTTTATGAAGGGGAGTGACAGTTGCTGTTTTCCATTCAGCAGGGATAAAACCAGTACTCAGACTGAGGTTAAAGACAGTGCATAATGGAGTTGCTAACTCATGTGTAAGACCATTTAAAATGCAATCTGGGATGCAATCCAGTCCTATAGAGGTTGTGTTTTTGGCCTTAGAGAGAGCATTAATGACTTGCCCTTTGGAGATACAAGATGGGGGAGATGTAGAGGGAATGCTTTGTGGAATGTTAGGAGGAGACAAGGGATTGAAATTTTCACCAAACCTGTCAGCTAATAGGTTAGTTGTTTTCACAGGATCAGTGTGTGTGATGCCATCCACAGCTAGTTCAGCACACGTTTGGGTCCTACCTTTTAGGCTATGGATATAGCTGAAGAATGCTTTGTTATCTTTAGCTATGGGTGCTATATTTTTTTTAAGTTGCGCTTAATGATTTTACAAGTTGTCTTATTTGTTTGTTCAGGCAGAGGAGGGTGTTCTTCCAGTGCTGTGACCTCTCTCTCTCTTTTTTTTTTTAGACAGCAACATCTTCCTCTTGTTGTATAACTTATTAGTGCTAGACATCCACCAGTGAGGCTTGTTTTTCCTTGATTATCTTGTTTGGTCCTATCGGGTACAGCTGTGTCAATACATTTGTATAAGTATTTGTACAGGTCATTTGTGTATGCCTTAGTATAGTTGTCAATGCCATCTGTGGAAGGGATCTTGGAAGTTATTTATGCCATCTCTTAGGAGGGTATAATTAGCTTTGTTTAAATTTTTTAGCTTGATTTCATCAAAGAGGGGTTCATGTGTTATAGCTACTTCAAATGTGACTGATTTGTGATCAGATTTAACCAGTGAGGGTCCTATACTTTTGGTGATGCAAGAGTTACCCATGTTGGTGAGGACCAGGTCAAGAATATTTGAGCCCATTGTGGGGATGCATGCTATTTGTTCCAGGACATTAGTGTCAACAAAGTCCAGGAACCTTCGTGCAAGCATGTTGGTACTTGTGTAAGTTTCCCAGTCAATGCAGGATAGTTAAAATAGTCCATGACTAGAGTGTTTGGTTGTGATGTGATTGATTCAAGTAGGTCCAAATAAGCAGCATAGGTATCTTGGTTCATTGAAGGAGGTGTATAGCAAACAATGGCTTGAAAGGGGAACTTACCCACAGTTAGTTGAACTTGGAGAAACTCCATCGAGGTTTTCTGTCTAACCAATCTAGAGGTGTATTTATCTTTGTAAAGACAGATACTCCTCTCCCTTTGGTTCTCACATGATCATTTTGCAGTATGAATGTGTGGAAGGCATTGTAGTCTTCCAAAGCCATGGTAATCTCTATGGCCCTGAACCAAGTTTCTGTGACTGCACAGACATCAAGATCCTCCAGGGAGAGGAGTGCTTCTAGAGAGTACAGTTTCTGATTAAACTCTTAGCATTTTGCAGCATAACCCTTAATTTATTTGTGAGTGATATTTTCACTTTGGGGATTTTGTTCTTGAGACTTTGCCTAAAAAAGGCTTTATGGGGGAGGCAAGTACTTTAGCCAGTAACCAAAAGCCTAGCAGTGATAGGTGAAGACCATCTCTGGCAACACAGTGTGGTCTACTAACCATGCCATCCCAGGCTGACAGGAACCGGATCCCCTTAGAATGACACCAGAAACTAAGCCAATTGTTGAAGTCAATAGTTTTTTTATTATATTGTGGTATCATCTTAGGTGAGGGTAGAATGCTGCTCAAGGCTATGGACATACCTACCTGGGGCATATATTCAGAGAGCTCAATCATGTCTCTCTTCATATAGTCCAGTGAAGTGCATCACAAGTCATTCACACCAACACAAACTATGATGGAGTCATAACGGTACTCGTTATGAAGAGACTTGAGAGCATGTGCGATCTCACAGATCCTGACACCCAATAAACAGCTGACTATAACCTTCTCCTTGTCCTGTCTGGCGAGTGGGACATCTGTGTCTCTCACAATGGAGTCACCTATGACTAAAAAGTTTGGTTTAGATGTGCTTTGCCTTAGGGGGTTATTTTTTGAGACACTGGTGCTTGTGTTTTTATGTGTCTTTAGTGCTGCAAATGCTGTATTAGGTGCAGCAATTTTGTGTTTGGAAGGTCTCTGGTGTTTAGGTAGGCTTCTGTTGAGTACTTCTGCATATGGTTGTTTATGTGTTGAGAGCATGGTTTGTGTAGGAGGTGTAGTATGTGGGCTGACAACCTATACATTGTTACTATTCTGTGCATGAGAGAGCAAGGATTCCAGATTCTTAGTGTAGATGTAGCTTTCACAAATTGTACTTGTTTGATTTAGGAGTAGAGGGTTGTCGCTATACATGAGGCAGTTGCTACACTCCCTAAGGATACCCATATCAATCAGGCTGGTAGGAGGAATGCAGGTAAACTGACCATCCATAATGCTAGGTTAAATCCTGTTTTCGCAGTGGGGAGGGAAAATGGAGGGGTGTGGTATAAATGGGTGCACTTTTATACTAGCAAGATGAAAGACTTTTCTAAAGTTAAACCCTCAGGCCAATCAAATAAAAACACAAAAGCTATGAACTAGTAGTTCCCACCTTGGGTGGGTTGAATTAAGCTCCCTACTCTCATTAGTGTACAAAAAACACCCTCCCAATGTAAAAATCAACTGGCTTTGAGCTCAAGTGCAATAACAAATGCTTTAGAACAGAAGTAAGAGTCCCTGCAATGTCAAGAATTCTTGAAAATAAGTTCACTAACCCTGAGAAATGTTCACAACACAAAAAATTTGCAAAACAGATGGAGTTTCTTTAACAAGTCCAAGCTGAAAAACAGTGATACATTCATGAAAATAAATAAATGCAGCACAGAATTGTTAAATATCACTGAAACAGAGCAAGTTCAAAAATATATACTTATATCAGCTTTGTATTCGCAGATGGTTTCAGAAGCAATCCAAGCCAGGCAACAAGGAAGCTCTGAATGAGTGAGCACAATCTTACAAAAATGCAATTCTTTTATACCAGCAGGATGAAAGAAGTTATTGTTGGCTTACTCCACAGTGTTTTAAGGCACTGAATTATAAACCCATTCCTTTCAGTTTCTGTTAATTTTGTGTTTATGGAGCATAGTCACAGATTATATGTTTACCATATAGGGATTTTGATTTCAAAAATGACTCATGTTAAGCTGTAAGTAAGGCACAAGATACAAATATAGTTAGTCATCTGTTTGAAACTGAATATCAATGCTTTGTCTTTTTTTGCTTCCTTCTTTCTAGCTTACCCCAGTGCCTCAACCCCAGACTATCTCTGTTCAAACCATCAAACCATAGAATGTCCTGGAGATTATGCCATTGGCTGCTTTCACTGGGTGATTGTTTTCATTTATAACCTATGCATTGATTCCTACCATTCACCTGTTCTGTCCAAGGGCTACTCCCCTCTATAGACTACACATCCCCACAAGGAATGCCTACACAAATGCCCCCACCACGCATGATCACAGGATGGACATGACCATTCCTCCTCACCAGTGCCTCAGATGCCGAAGTTGTTAATTGAACCTGAGTCACCTGGGTTATGAGTAGGGTTTTACCCCTCTATGCCACAGCAATGGTAGTAAAAGGAGTTTTTTAATTTTTGAGAGCTACAACTTTATATTGTGCTTATATTTTTGTATGGTATCTGTGTATACTTTCCAACCAGATCAGATTTTAATTTAATTTCAACTGAATGTAAATCAGATAGCTGAACTGATTCATTCTGGTCTCTTTCCATGCAGAAGTCAGTACTCAATGGCCTAGGTAAAGGTAATATATAAGAAAAGTTTAGAGTATCCAGTCATCCATCTTGATTTCAGTTAAGAAAGAACAGGAGCCATCATACATAGGAATAGGTCATAACAAGAATGCAAAGAGAATTATTATTTGGGCAAATATATTTAAAATTTGTTGTAAAATTAGGAAGTTATGATTCTTAAGCCCAATAATCAAATTTCGAGGATCTAAATGTTTGCTTATTTTTTATTCACTAATCTTCTGAGTTTACCATTATACACATGTTGATAGTTATTAAATCATACTTAAATAACATATATTAGGGAATGTAGTATATCACATATTGTTAGAGTGTATTTAACACTGAATAAAAAATTGAAATTAATTTTGCTATAAATATGCTGAAAGATAAAGCATAGAATAAAAACTTTGCTTGAATATATGTATAGAGTTTAGGCATATGTAATTAGCATCCATACTACATTACTGTGCTTTGAAAAATAAGGAATCTGCTTAATAGACATATTTCCTTACATACTCAACAAAAATGTAAAAAAAAACAATTTTGTATTCATTTCACACTGTCAGCAAGAAAGTTGAACTGCTTCCTTAAAGAATGGACATGCTCTTAACAGGAAAACAATCTGCATGTGTTTTTGTCATAAACACCATCAAGCAAGGAAGTTTAAATGGACATGCTTTTATCAAGTCAGCATTTGTATGTGTTTTTCCACAAGATATTTTCTTAAAAACAATATCAGCATTGTTTCTCTACAGGATGGAAAACAATTCTATTACATGCTACAAAGTCCAAAATAGAACACCAAGAAGAAAAACAGGATGTAAAAAGACTATAGCAAATGAAATTGGTAGGAGAGGTATTTGGGTAGGAACACACTTTTTCTGAAGTAATGTAATATATTTTCATGCTGATTGAGAAGTAAAATGGTACAGTGTAACTCAAGCTGCAACAGTAGTCCATGTGGTTTGTTATAAGGATAACGAACCAAGAAAAAGTGCAAGCACTCCAAAAGAACTATTAATCAAGTAAAAGAAGTGCTAGGGCACGCTGGTAAGCAGTCATTAAGTCTGATGAAGTCTTAGTGACGAAAACGCATTTTCTGTAGTGTGGATGTAAGAGCGTTAATATTTCCTTTGCGAGTTACACATTATCTTGTTGCTGTCATTTTTTGTCTCGAGTGAAGCACCTGGAGTGGATTTTATCCTATTGTGGAATAAACTTAATGACTGCTTACCAGTGTGCCCTAGCACTTCTTTTACTTGATTAATTGTTATAAGGATAAGTTACTGCTCTTAAAGTAGCAGAGTGTTGTGCTGCAAAGTATATTCTTTCATTAGTGTACATTCTGCAAGTTTCTGTGTGCAACAGACTGTGAATGCAACTATAACTAAACTTTGATTTCAGCAGAACCAGCCAATAAGACTTAGTGTCTTAAGAAGACTTCAGTTCCAGCACAGTAAGCAGCATCTTGATAATTAATTTTTCACATATTGCAGACATCAGAGAAAAGGTTATTACTTTAACTATTCTACTTACTTATGTATTTTAAGTCATTGGCTGTATAGCTTCAGAATTATGTGAATGCTTTGTTTTGTTGTGTTTTCTTCCTTCTCTAAGATAGGATGATCTTGAGTTTAGAATATAAAATTAAGGAGAAAACATCAGTCACCTTACCCCACCCAAATGGAAGCAATGGAGGGGGTCTTGCCCACTGCAATTTTTTTTTTCCATGTGCATTCTTTTTTTATTTAGTTTTGTAATTGGGTGTTGAGTAGTTGTTTATGCATGTGTGTTAGATTTTTTTTTAATTTTCAGTGAGTTACTTTTTCATCTATTTAACTCCTGTGAGTTATGATTTGCTGGCTTTCATTTTGATGAGTGATGCTGGATGTTTCATTGATGCTGAAATTGCACTTATTGTTAGAACTCTATCAGTTTAACTTTTTCAGGTATTCATAGTCATTACATGAATGCATTAAGTGCTCTCCACACATAAGTGTGCAAAGACATGATTCATAGGAGGCATTTATGCCAATGCAAAATGGTCATGAATAAATACATGCACATATAGCATTTCACAGTTATCGCACGTGCCACAGAGCTTACAATAATCAACCTTTTCAAGTCTCAAACCCAGGACCCTGCACACTATAGCCACAGTGATTTACCACTATGCCATTTGAGTTGAGTAGTAAGAAGGTGGAAATGAAAGATGATGTAAAACATGTTATGCTAATAATCTCTTCTCCCTCCTGTTTGCAATTGGTGATCATATTTTGATGTATTTTCATACTGTGCATAGCTTTGTTATGAGAGGTGGAATTGCACCTTTTTTATCTACTTTGCAAATAGTGAAGAAGTTCTTGCCAGCTGCTAGCATTGCTGATCCTGGAGTGAACTGCTTGTCTTTGCTGAGCCAAAATCACAGGTGCTCAGTGGTGTTTGTTGGCTAAGACAGTGAAGATATAGACAGAGAATAATTCATCATAATTTTCATAATCAGGAAATCCATGATATGTTCAGTGTATTAAAAGACATGTTAGTCAAATGCTATGTTTCATACTGCAAGTATCTGAAATGTCTATCCTGAGTCATAGTAGGTCAAGGTCAAATATGTCATACACTACATCTCCTAAAGATATGGTAAAGGTGCATATGATCTTCAGGCGTGACTGTCATGTGAGCTGGATGGTTATTTTGCAATGATGTGACCTGTTTGATGCAGGTGATCCTACAGACACAGATCTCACAGTGCTGTGGGACTGAGACCTTGAATGAGAGGCTCTGGTACATGTAGATGAACACTAATGTGGTATGCATGAAATCTGTTGTGTTCATTACCCCTCCTGTTTCCATTACTATCATGAGAATCACTTGTAGTGTGATATGTTAAGCCCTCACAAGTTGGGACACTGCCCCTTCCTCTTCCCCATCCAAACATACTCCTATTTCAATCTGGTAAGTCCTCACTAGTGTATGAATGAAAGTGGACATGGATGCCTTGTGTGCCACCATACTGCAAATCAGTCTGATCAAGTCATTATAAACAACTCAGAATGAAAATTAAATATATGACAAATATGCTATGGACCCATAAAAACTTTATTACACTCTAGTGCCTCTGCTAAGCCTTCAGAGGAGTTATATGACAGACACATAAAATACAAACTTATATACAAAAACTATTAATCAATCAACCAAGTAAAAATCATTAAGAATAAAAATATAAAATATGTTTTTTAATAAAGAATGCTTTTTATTCAGTCACTCTAAAAAGTAAAAAAATAAGTAAGAAGAGTGAAAACTTAGTAAAAAATAAGTAAGAAGAGTGAAAACTTTGCTTCGCTCAGAGTTTTTTTCCCTGTCTCGCTAATGACAGAGGGACAATATTTTACTTAAAGACTAAAATATTGTCCCTCTGTCATTATTTTTAGTCTATAAGTGAAATATTGTCCCTCTGTCATTACTGTGGCAGAACCACAAAGAGACAGTGCCACAAAGTTAATTTCAATAAAAAGCATTCTAATAATAATATTCTAATAATATCCATCTTCTCAGATTATATAGGTAAAATCTAAAATGCACTTCCAGAAAACATTACAGTGATTACATCAGTTGCCCAGTGTGACACCAGTTCCCTGGCCCAGCAATCAAGGAGCCTCAATTCTCACCACTAACACAAGAGAGGGCATCTCATATATGAGGAAAGGATAACAAATACACACAGTAAAGTGCAATTTCCCTTAAGAGCACACAGAGATCACAGTCAGTCCAGGGCTGGTCGCTCCCTTGCTCTCCAGGTCCCGAATAAGACTCCCCACTGGCATAGCTATAGGGTCCAGATCTCAGCCAGCTGGGCAAGCTAAAATATCCAGCACCTTCTCTGTTCAACCAGTGATTTGTGTCCCTGCCCAAGTAGCTGACACACACACACACACACACACACACACACACACACACACACACACACTGAGATAAGAGTTTATACAACCACACAGACACTTCTGGGGAAAGCTGGCACAGGTTCTCCAGCTGTGCCCCTTTTCCCAGTCTGTATGGTAGTACCCTGCCACCACCCAGCTAATATTTATCAGCTACTCAAAGGCCCTTAAAAAGGGTGTTCAATTATTACTGTGCAATATTATTATCCAACTGGTAGTTGTGACTAAACAGTCAAGGCTTATTTAGAGTAACTTGGACAGTACATTCTATAAATATACAATGTACTCTAGAGCTTAAATTATCTCTACACAAAACAGCCACAGTTAAAAGGGTTTAAAAATATTTAATAATAAATAATTAAAAACACAAGACAATACTTTCTACTACATGGTGCTAGTCAAGCATTCAGAGATCACACAGAAATACTTAAAATAAATCAGTAGTAACATTTTGGATATCAAGAAAAATACTTAGTCTAACCTTTCTAGTTCCTAGCTATGTCTAAAAGAAAACACAAGACTAAGATAACTTACATACAAGCAAGACAGTGCCGTGAGTTGGATGATCGAGACAAAAATGCTTAATGCCTTCTGATTCACTCTGTTTAAACTGCTATTGTAGTCCTGATTCCCATTACATCATTTTTTACACTTTCCTGGTGTTCCCAGGCTGACAGAAACTGCATTTACATTATTTTACACCTAGGCAGAAACCAGAGCACTAAAGGGCATTCCACATATAAATTCTGGTCATTAACTTTAGCCTTAAAACAATAGGCAGGAAGCCTTCATCTAGCCCATCTGGAGATTAATTGTAAACATCAAAGACAGTCATGAAATAATTTTAATTTCAAAGGACAGACAAGAAATGTTTGACTTATCTTTCTTTACAGCAGAGGGCAATATTGCTACATTATTTTAAGTTGAACCTTTCACAGTGTAGTCTTTCATTTAAGAAAACAAGCCTGTATTAAAACATTCATATTTACAAAGGACAGAATTATGTACCAAATTCTATTTGACTAGGCTGGCAGCCTTCACCCATCTCTACCAGTCTTCACACCCAGTTTAAAACAATACTAAAAAATCACGTATTCAATAACTGTGTCCTTGCTCTGCACCAGACTAACCTCTCTCTCTCCGACTATGCTCCTACTTTATTTCACTTACTGACAAATCCATCCCTCCTCTGTCTGTTCTGTCAACTGTGTCTCTTTGCAAACTAACATTACATACTTCTATAACATTGGATGACATATTAAGACTTGACAATTCAATTTCTTAGTAAACTGTGTTCTAAATTGGTGTATTTGTTATATTGATCTCCCTATCTAAATATACAGAAAGGTTTGTGATGCAATGCCTCTCTATTTATTGTTTAATCACTGATGCAATGCTGATCTACCTATGTACATATACAGAATGGTTTGTGATGCACTGTCTCTCTACTTATTGTTTAATCATTTGATGCAGTGTCTCTCTACTTACTGTTTAATCATCTAAAAGGCTCAGCAGATGGCACAGTGGTGCTGTGGTAGTGTTGTCGCCTCACAGCAATAGGTTGTCTGGTTCAATTCTTGGCTTGAGTGCCTTCTGTGTGGAGTTTGCATGTCCTCCCTCCATTCGTGTGGGTTCCCTCTGGGTGCTCCGGTTTCCTCCCATGTTGTAAAGACACGCATCTAGAGTGTTTTTCCCTGGGCCTCTGCTGAAAATTGGCTTCATTCCAAGTCAAACTTTCCTGGTAAACAAATGTTAAATAAAGTAATTCTATCGATTAGGTTAAGAATTGCTGTCTTACTCTCTAATTAGGCTGTATGTACAACTGCTTATCCTAATTGTGTCTAGTGAGTATTTTATCTCCTGTGCCCTAGATATTCTACTTATATACTGCATTTCTGTATGTTTCAATGTGAGGCTTTTTTCCCTGGGCCTCTGCTGAAAAAGGACATGTGTCCAGTCGACTTTCCCAGTAAACAAATGTAAAATAAATAAATAAATAATAATAAAAAGAACAAGAACTTAATAGGAAGTGTATTTCTGTCTTCCATAGCCATTTCTGAGATTGTTACCTAGATGATAGTAATGAAGTCCTTTACTTATTTCGGAACCTCTCTATCTGAAATCTCCTTAACTCAACTTGCATTACATGCAACAACAAAATGCAGTCTGTATTATTGTACTTCCCCAGCCCAACCTCCACTCAACTTGCCTTACAGTTACTTACTGTTGAAAGCTGCAGTCGAGGCTCTAGTGGTGTTATCACATCTGATTTCAGAAGGAGATGACATAAGTGATACTATTCCAAAGTAATTGTGATTTAAAAAAGCCTCTGTCATTCTAAGCTGGAATTTACTATTTTCCTGCAGAACTGGGACACTTGAGAGGTATAAAGTAATGTAAGGTAATATCTTACTTAAAGAGTTATCTAGCTATAGTAGACAAAATGGATATAAACTCGTGATGTAGCAAATGTCCCTCCTTGTTTAAGAGATAGTGAGGTTGCAATTTCAGCATAACTTTTTGTAACATTTCCCTGCTGTGTGTGTGTGTGTGCATGTGTGTGTGTGCGTGTGTGTGTGTGCATGTGTGTATACGAAATGATGTAGGGAGATGTGAGTGTGGGTGTGTGCATCCTAGCTCTGTCCCTCTGTGGCTCTGTTATGTCTTTGTGGGTGTGTCTCTTACCACGAGAAGCTTGGTGTATTTTATGCTGTCTCACTAGAGCATGACAAAACCACAGAGGGACATAGCCAGACAGCCATTTTCAATTAAAAGCATTCTGATAATAATAATAATAAAATAATTAACTAACTAAATTAATTACTTCCAATTACATTCCACATTCAAACCCTGAGGTGATAGTAAGCCATACTTTAAAACATATACACTCTCTTTATACAACAATTTATCTTTGTTTACATTATTTTCATTAAATCTGATACTTGCTCTAAAATGGTAGATTTTAATAATACTTTATTACTTTGATGAAACTGTTTAAAATGCATAGTTGTGGGTCTCTCAGTTCTCTGATATTTTTCCCTGATATGTTACTGCAGTCTATATTGAAATGCTCTGTTACTCTCACCAATATAAAATAAATTACAAGGACATCTGAGGGCATAAATAATGTCCTCAGTCATACATGAAAATCTTTCTTTAGGTTGAAACCACCCATTATTTATTTTTTCAAAGCAATGTACTATAGTATATATTTATAGTTGCAACATGCTCCACAAGGAAAAGTTCCTTCTAAAGAATCACTCGAATATGAACTTTGGGGGAATATAACAATTATGTACAAGCATATCTCCTATACTGCATCCATGTTTATAAGCTATTAAAGGAATATTATTAAGTATATTACCAAAATGTTTAAGATTTATGAAAAATTGCCAATAATATCTAACCAAATCAACCAACTTATTGGTAAATATATGTTGTTACTAAATATATATTATTTCCTTTCTTTATTATTTTTTTTTTATTTTTAACATCCATATTCCCATTAGTTTGTAATTTATCACAGCTATTGCCATCAATAACCTTCTGAAATGATTCCATCACTACTTCTTTCTTATAACCTCCTTGTAGTATTCACTTAAGAAGTCAATCTTTTCACTACAAAGCTATGAAGTTGCAGCAATTCTCCATAAGGTACAGAAGAAGTTACATGTGGATGATGGCAACTACTGCCATGCAAGTGTTGCTCACCATTAGTTAATTTTCTATGTATACCTGTCTTTATTTTACCAATGTCTAACCCATACAATTTTAAAATCTAAAAAGGACCCTGTTTTTCCTACTTGTAAACCATCAAATTTAAAATAAAATCTATTATTTTGTAAATCTTTAATAAAATAATCAATTTTATCATCACCCCTGTAGATGAGAGAGCAATTGCTATGTACTGTACCATTAAGAAGCATGTCAAAGACAGAGCGTGCTCGTATAAATGTTAAGCATGTGCCATTCCTTGTGCCATTTTGAGAGTGCAGCCATAGAATAAACATGTATGATTACAGCAGGTAGTTTGTATATAAGTTACTTAAGTAAACTTCTATCATGATGTGTTTGTGTAAAATAAATGTCCTGAACTGAGATCCTACCTTATAGACTCAGAAGGTATGCAGTACAGGCGAAACCATAAACATATGTTATCTCTACCAGAATCAACATCACAACATTGCTATAGAAACTTTAAATCTCAGAGTGAATCAAATGTTGTTTCCATCCCAGAGTGTGTTCCGCCCTCTGATTCCATTCCTGAAGATGTTCCAAGTAAATCAAAGATCAAACATTTTTCAGAGACAGCTCCAATAGTTAAGTCCAATTCCCAGTTTTATGTTACATGTTACGGATGAGTATCTAAGCCCAGTGGGAAATATGCAGTAGCATGGACTTAACTGTGTAGATATGTATCATATCTTGCATAAATGCATAACTAATAATTGTCTGTGATACCTGCATGCCAAATGATTCATAACATTGCATGTTTTGTTTTTTCAAGAGGGAGGGTGCAAATTAGAGAGCACGTGCTATGTGTTGTATCTTTAAGAAGCACGTCAAAGACTGAGCATGTATGTATAAATATTAAGCATGTGCCATTCCTAGTGTCATTCGGACAGTGCAGCCAGAAAGTAAGCATGTATGATTACAGCAGTTAGTTTATATATAAGTTACTTAAGTTAAAGTCAGTAAACTTCTATCTGATGCATTTGTATATAATAAAGCTGCTTGAACAGAACCCACAAAGTAGGAGAGTGACAACCCCCACAATAAATAAATATCATATCATCAATATATATATAAAATAATTAGTTACATATTTTATTCACAAAATCATGACCCTATAACTATTCATTATCAAATAATCCCATTACTAAATTGGTATACATGGAAGCAAAATGTGCTCTCATTGCCGTCCCTTTAACTTGATGGAAGACTTCATTATTAAAAGAAAAAAAAATATTGCTGAAACAAAGATACAGTAAATCAGTAATACAATCTGAAACAGGACTATCATCTAAAAAATAATTCAAAGCTTCTATACCATGTGTGATGACCCTCCATCTGTGGGCCAGTAATCAAGGAGCCCCATTCATCACCACTAGCACTTGTGGGGATTGTTCACTGGAAGGATAACAGGTACACACACAGTATCTCTAGATGCAGCTCTCTGCATCAAGTACAATCAAGCACAATTTCCTTTAAGAGCACATAGGGAACACACTCAGTCCAGAGCTGGTATCCCCAATAAGACTCCCCACTGGCACATCTACAGAATTGAGCCCTTAGCCAGGGTTCCACGCCAAGTCCTCTGACACTCTCTCTGTTTAACCTGTGATTCATGTCCCTGCCCAAGTAGTTGACACACACACTCTGAGATTTGATTTGCACACACACACATACACACACACACAGACACACACACACACACACACACACACACACACACACACACACACACACACACACACACACACACACATACACACACACGCACACACACACACACACACACACACACACACATATATATATATATATATATATATATATATATATATATATATATATATATATATATATATATATACATACATGCACACCTGGGGAAGGCTGGCACAGGTTTATTAGCTATGCCCCATCTTGCCCAGACTATAAGGTCAATATTACTTTCATGAAAACCCCTGTTCAGCTACTTTAGGTCCTTAACAAAGGGTGCCCAATTTTACTGAGTGAGATTAATTTCAATACAAAAGGTAGTGTGACCAAGAGCAAGGCTATTAGGAGTGGCCCACATAGTATCACCAAATAAATATACAAATACTCTCAAAACTTATATATCTCTACAATGATCGGCCACAATGAAACATTTAAATATATTTAATAATAAATAATAAAAGAACAATACAATACTAAATATATTTTCACAGTGACATCAGAGTTCAAAATCACAGGAAATATTTAAAATAACATTTTAGGACAGACTAGGACAAATAAAGAAAAACAATATTGAAACTAAGCTTCATTATATTCATGACTGAATCTAAGAGACTCACTATTCCCTACTTATTTAACAGGGGCAAGGCAGATGATGTGGTGAATGGTCCTTCTTGTTGTCAGGCCCAAGACAGAATGCAGAATGCTCATTCTCTCAAAATGATATCTAAAATATTACCTCTAGGATAGCTTGCAGAATGACATCACTTTTTGTCATCTGACTTAGAGTTCCCATGCAAACCCCCATTGCTGGCAGGATTTAACACCTACCAGTAAAAATACACACACACAAGGGCTTTTGCTCAGATCTTTGGCAGGAGCTGGAAGTCATAAAACAATTGCATACATCCACACTTCCAGAGTAGCATCTTTATGGCCTAGCCTATAAAGTGATTTAATTTCAGATATATTTTTAAGTTTACTAGACTGAGGTTAACGTCCTGTTTCACAGTTTCCACTGTTAAAATGTATACATTTAAATAGTTTCAACAGTGCATGTCCATTTCTGTTCTCTCCAGTAGGGCACACTGTGGATACATTTGAAAGACATGCACTTTACAAATACCTTTTAACACAAACGTCTGTACAAATCAGTTTGATATACACATGACATACACTTCTAATACATTTGTAACACAAGCATATTATATAAATCAGTTTGATATTTACACATGATATATAATTATTTACAAAATTCCAGCTAGCTGTGCTGGCATTACCCCCTCTCATCACCCCTTTCCCCCTTCGAAGACTCAAGCTAGTTTTTAAAGTGCCCCTTAAGAAACCTTGCTTCAGAAGAATGAGCCTATCTGGAAATGCATTACTCCATACCCTGTCTTGAGATCCTAGCTGTCTTGACATTGCTGACCCCAGAAAAGTACTGCACTGTCATATTATATGCCTGCAACCCTAGGCTCCACCATAATAACGTGGAATTTTGCTGGCTGGTTCCCTGTAGCTATAGATCCCACTCAGATTCCTCCTGCCTCCTACTGCAAATAGTCAGCACAATGGAATCTCTATCATGATAAGGTTTCAACATGTTAACATGGTACAATTTGTGGCCCTGCTTCCTGCCTAGCAGTTATGTCATGTAGTTAACATCACTGACCTTCCTTACCACTTTGAAGGGTCTTTTTCAAGCTGTCTGCAGCTTATTGTGTCTGACAGGAATGAGAACCATAACCTGCTGCCCCACAGCATACTCCCTGGCTCGAGCATTCCTGTCATTCCAGACCTTTTTCTGCTGTTGGCCTTCTGCCATGTTCTCCTGGGACAAGCCCATGAGTTCCCCAATCCATGTTCTGAGGTTTAGGATATATGCCACAGCAGACTCCTTGTGGGAGTCACACTGACCCTCCCACTCATCATGAATCAAATCCAGAGGTCCCTCACCCTATGCCCATACAGCAGCTCAAAAGGTGAGAAACCTGTGGGTTTCTGGGGCATCTCTCTGTAAATAAACAACAGATGGGACAAATATTTGTCCCACTCCCTCTTAAACTGTCTGCAAATGCCCATAGCATGGTCTTTAATGTAGAGTTTAACCTCTCAGACCATTAGTCTGGAGGTAGTATGGGGTTGTCTTAAGGTGTGTCACCCCACAACACTTTCAGTGAGAAGCCAGCAGGTCTGACATGAAACTGGCACCTCTGTCAGTCAGTATTTCTCTTGCAAAACCTACCCTTCTAAAAAATCTCTAACAAAGCATTTTCCACCTTTTCTGCCTCAATGGAAAACAGGGCCATTGCCTCAGGGTATCTGGTAGCATAATCTACTACCATTAAGATATACTTCTTCCCAGTGGAAGTTGGTGTATTCAGAGGCCCCACAATATCCAGTCCTACCCTCTTAAATGGCACCTCAGTCACAGGCAAAGGCATCAAAGGAGTTTGACCTTGTCTCCTGCCTTGCCTAGTTTTTTGGCACTGGTCACAGGTTCTACAGTACTCTGTTTCATCCCTGGAAATCCCAGGTCAAATAAAGTTCTGCATAATATGTCCCTTGGTAGGCTTTATGACCATATGACCTGCAAGGGGCATGTCATGGGCTATGGCTAGAAGAGTCAGATTGTACGTTCTGGGCACTACCAACTGCTATATTCTCTCATAATCTAGCCCTCCCTCAGGAGTCCATTCTCTAACCCTTTGTTCCAGTATATGGACTCTTCTTTTCCTTGAGATTCAGGTGCCTCCCTAGCTATCTCCCTCAAGCCTTGAATTGTAGGGTCTGGGACCTGAGCCTGTCTCAACTATCTCTTTGCAACCCTTCCTAGCTCCCCTTCCACTGGGTACTATTACTCACCTCTTCCCTTGCAGTCACTCTGTCCAAGGGAACATCAGTACCCATTAGCAGCTGTGGCTCACCTTCAGTCTCATTGCTACAAGGTTGCTCCCTTGCTGAAGTAGCCACATTACCAGCCCTGCCTTAGGGTGTGGTCTGTCTTGGTTCCCCCCAGTCTACCAGACCCACATCCCTGTTTCCAAGCCTGACTGTGTGTCACTGTATGCACACAATGTACTGCATTATCAAAATCATTCCCTATCAGGATATCTGCAGGGATCTCTTCCAACACACCTACTTACTTGCTTCCTTTTCCATCCTCCCAGTCAAGATGAACTCTAACCAGAGGTATTTGGAATGGGGTCCCTCCTAAAGCTTTGACTAGAGTAGACTGCCCAAGCAAGTAGTGTTCCTCTTTAAACATTGCAGGCTTTACAATGGTTAGGTCAGAGGCTGTGTCTCTCTTAACAGTGGCATGTTTCCCATCTACTAAGATAGGATATAATCTCTTGTGGTAGTTTGGTAACCTTATTGTCTCCAGACAACTTGCCACTGGCATTCTTTTATTCCCACTTGTTGACTCCCTTACCTTTTGTTCCCGAACTTGGCTCCATGGACATTTATATTCTACATGGCCCCACTGGTTACATTTAGAACATTTAAGCCTTGATCCTGACCTTGTACCTGAACTAGTTGCTTCCCCTGCTACTGACAAACTCTGTTGGGGTGGTTTAGGCTGCCCACCATGCAGCACTGTGTATCCATTTCATGTGCAGTGATGCCCTGCTTGCTAGGTATAGGTTTCCTTTTTTTCCCCAATACATCTGCAGAGTTGCATTCCCTGTCTGCCAACAAGATTGTCATGTCCTCATGCAAAGTGCTAAGGGCTTGTTCACTTACCAAAAGTTCTGCTAGATTTTCACAAGTGGCGGCTTGACACCCACTCACCCACCTATGAAAATAAGTGCTTAGTTCAGCAATATAGTCACATAGACTTTCATCTGCCTTGTGTCTATGTTCATGAAACTTTTTTCTATAAGCTTCTGGTGTTAACTTAAAGCATTCCAATAAACATTTTTTAACTGTATTATAATTCATGCAATCAGTATCATACAATTTAGAAACAGCAGTTACAGCTTTACAATGGGGTAAGGAGTTGAGGAACTGTACTCAGAGCCCTCGGTCAACATTATACTGTTTGCGGACTATTTCAAACATATGAATAAAACTATCAAAATGATCACCTTCTTTGTGTTGAGGAAAATGTTTACTGATCGTTATTGCTTATGGGGTACGGTTACTCTCTTCCCCATTACCTCCATGACTCTGGCAAAGCTTCAGCATTTACTTTTCATGTTGCATCAGCATCTCATTTTCTTCAGCCTCTAAACACTGCATTCTCTCTGCTGATTCTATTTCCAAACATTTGGCCCCCAGGTTAAGCCTCTAGCTCCAGGTGGATTTTTTAAGTCCTTTGAGGAAAAGTTGAACTGTCCATTTTCTAAAAGCTGTACATCCCCAAGGCCAGTCTGTCTGTCTTCCTGGATGCTTGTCTGTGATGCAGCTGTGATTAATGCTGCAATCATTTCCCCTTTAGTCAGGTTGGCATGCACCAGTCTTCTGGCTTGGGACATCTCAACCAACTGGCTCTTTGTCAGTTTGTCATAATCCTCCACTGACTTCCTTGCCCACTCTCCCTGACTAACTAAGCTAACAAAAAATAAATAAAACTATTGTGTTATTAAACTCTAAATGTCTACCATGTAGCTGCTTGAGAGTATAAACACCTTATTTAGTGACCACTGCTTCCGGGCTACAGGAAATCAATGTATACACCCCTGTTCACTAATATGTGATGTGGTGATCCCACCACTGCCAACCAATATGTGATGACTCTCCATCCATGGGCCAGTAATCCAGGGTTCTCAATCCTCAGCACTGGCACCTTTTGGGAATATGCACTCGGAGGATAACAGGTAGACACACAGTATCTCTAGCTGCATCTCTCTACATCAAGTACAATGAAGCACAATTTCCTTTATGAGCACACAGGAAACACACTCAGTCAAGGCTGGTTCCTCACTCTTCCTCTAGATCCCCATTAAGACTACCCACTGGCACAGCTATAGAGCTGAGTCCTTAGCCAGGGTTCCAAGCCAAGTCCTCAACCAGTGCTTTGTGTCCCTGCCGAAGTAGCTGACACACACACACACACACACACACACACACACACACACACAC
The DNA here is from genome assembly GCF_019279795.1 of Protopterus annectens. Taxonomy (NCBI): domain Eukaryota; kingdom Metazoa; phylum Chordata; order Ceratodontiformes; family Protopteridae; genus Protopterus; species Protopterus annectens. Next base: position 676,992,418 of record NC_056730.1, read on the forward strand.
ACACACACACACACACACATACACACACACACACACACACACACACACACACACACACACACACACACACACACTTTGAGATTTGATTTACACACACACACACACACACACCCTAGGAAAGGCTGGCATAGGTTTACTAGCTATACTCCCTTTTACCCAGACTATAAGGTAGTTATCACTGCCACCAGAACACCCTCGCCAGCTAGTTTTAGGCCCTTAACAAAGGGTGTCCAATTTTATTGAGTGAAATTAATATTAATACAAATGGTAGTTTGACCAATAGCAAGGCAATTAGGAGTGGTCCACACAGTGTCACAAATAAATATGCCAATACTCTCAAACTTAAATATCTCTACAAAGATCAGCCACAATGAAAGGTTCAAATATATTTAATAAGAAATAATAAAAGAACAAGACAATACTAAATATATACTCACAGTGACATCAGAGTTCAAAATCACATGAAATATTCAAAATAGCATTGTAGGACAGACTCAGACAAATAAAGAAAAACAATATCTAAACTAAGCTTCACTATATTCCTGATTGAATCAAAGAGAATCACTATTCCCTACTTACTTAATAGAGCAAGGCAGATGATGTGGTGAATGGTCCTTCTTCTTGTCAGGTCCAAGACAGAATACAGAATGTTCATTCTCACTATACTATATAATTCTCAAAATAATATCTAAAATATTACCTCTGGGATAGCTTGCAGAATGACATCACTTCTGATCATTTGTCTTCTAGTTCCCATGCAAACCCCCATTGCTGGAAGCTGGCAGGATTTAGCACGTACCTGTAAACACACACACACACACACACACACACACACACACACACACACACACACACACACACACACACACACACACACACACACACAAAAGGCCTTTTACTCAGATTTGTGGCAGGTGCTGGATATCATAAAACAATTGCATGCCTCCACATTTCCAAAGTATTAATTAGTTCACCCCAAAGACAATACAGAAAGCTTCCTAGTACAGACTTTGTGTCTCTGGCTTCATTTAAATGTGTGAGATATCATCTTTGTGGCCTAGCCTATAAAGTGATTTATTATCAGATATGTTTTAAAAGTTTGCTGGACTGAGGTTAACCTACTATTTCCTAGTTTCCTCAGTTAAAACATATACATTTAAACATTTACAATAGTGCATGTACATTTCTGCTCTCTCCAGTAGGGCACACTGTGGATACATTTCAAACACAAACACTTTACAAATATGTTTTCAACACAAATGTCTGTACAAATCAGTTTGATATACACGTGACATGCAGTTCTAATACATTTGTAGCACAAGCATCTTATATAAATCAGTTTGATATTCACAAATGATATATAATTATTTACAAAATTCCAGCTAGCTGTGCGGGCAGTACCTCCTCTTGTCACACCATGAGCATGTTTAATACTGGTGTATAGACTTTTAACATCAAGATGCATCCAGTACATATATTTAGTTCATTTAAGCCGTAAAATTGTACTCAAAAAATTGCTAGTATCTTTAACATATGAAGATAATTTAATTACATAAGGAAAAATGTTGATCATGTCATTATCCCTAATCTTCAAATTTTCCATGTAGTACTATAAACCCTCTCATACACCCTGCAGACCACTGACCATTTCTAGCTGACTCTCTGCGGCAATGCACAGAGCCTTAACAATGTCATTTGTTGCTGGGCAGCCAATGCTTTATACATCTCCAGATGCAGCTGAGACATACACCTCTGTCTGTCACCCCTTTGTAAAGGTGTCACAGTGGACACTGTTATCTCTGAATTTCTACCATTACCCAGAAGATGCTCCTGTGGGTCTGGAGATACTAGTATTAAGGCACGCATGTTTTCTCCCTGTACAACCTGCAATATAAAAGCCCTCTTCTTGCACTGTGTTAATGTGCTGTTACTTTCCCCAACAGTATTTATACCCATAACCATTTGGTTCCAGGCCTTTGCCCTTACAGCTTGCTTGGATCCTCCTTTTGCATAAAATGTGTTTGCCATAAGTCTTAATGACTACCACGAGGATGCGATTCTACTGATGGCTAAAAACTGTCTTTTCTTTGTCTGGATCCATGCTGCTGCATCATTCATTCACCTAAAACAACATGCAAAAATAATATACTGTACCTCAATCCACTCATCAGTCAAAAAACACAGCAATGAAAACATATCTGCTTTCATCAGAAATAAATCAAAGATATGAGTACAAAAATATTTATGGTGATACAACACCCATATTCACATACTGCAAGTCCAACTTCACCCAGTTAAAATGAAGTTGTATTCATCTGTACAGCATCATCCGCAAATACATAATAGTATTGCAAGCACTTATCGTTACACTTCAATCATAAAACTATTACAAGTGCTTATTAGATTGCAATCTTATGCCATTACTAACAGAGTTGTATCCTTTCTATACAACTTTGAATTCATGTGCTGCACCCACAAATCTGACATTAAAGCAGTATGTATCCTGAAAACACAATACATTGGTGAAAACGCAGAACATCAGATTACACTCACTTCAAATTATTTACTAATATCCTGTGTAGCATAATCTAGAAATAAAAAAAAAGTATTGCAATCATTTATCTTTCACATTGCCATCATTAGTACTTCTTCATACATTTGTAATGCTACTGTCATGAATTCCCATTTATAAATGACATTCATGTCATCAGCATTAACATGAATCAACTGCTGCTGACCTTCAAATCAATGAAAGACACAACTTTCCCAGCAATAAGTGTTCTATAAATTTAATATGAACTGCTTCCCAATAATTTATAACCTTATTGCTATTTTTATTTTATTAAATATATTTTGTGCTTCCCCAAATACTTGCCATCTAACTCGAGTGATCACATCTAAATATGGCAGTATTAAACTTATTCATGGAAATGCAAGCTCATTTACACATTTTCTGTGCAAATCAGGCTATTATGCTTATCTCTAGGAATTGCAATAATACTTGAGTGCATTTGAAATCAGATTGATGTAACTAGACCAATAGTTGCTGTGAACGAACTGTGCTGACCACACTGAGCCAACCTGGACTTAGGAATGCGTGAACAAGCCTAATATATCTCTAATTTCCATATGCATGGAAAAAAAGAAATGTAGTTAATAACATTTATGTTGCATAATTGTGAACCCTAAATACATGGCCATCATACATATCGTCATGCACCTTATCACCTCAAAACACTCAGTAATTTCTCTTATAGCAAAGTGACACCAACAGGAATATTTATTTATACAGTAAAGTGAAAAAAAATACATTATGGACTAATGCAATACTTAGACAGGCATGCTTACAAAAATAAGTAATGAATGGCCTTAGAGTTAATTTTACAAATAAAGACTACAACATTACTGCACATCAACAAAAATTCATATAGACAAATGAAACATTTATGATGTAATAACTGACCTTCATTTGTCACAGCAAAGAAAAAACTGTAAAGCTATTTCTTTAAAATGTGTGTGTGTGTGTGTGTGTGTGTGTGTGTGTGTGTGTGTGTGTGTGTGTGTGTGTGTGTGTGTGTCTTTAAGACAAAGCAGCTTGATAAAACTAAACTTGCCAATAATAGCAGTTACATACTTAATGACGTCTCACTTGGTAGTTGGGTTTGTTTATGGTTATGTCACCTCCCATGAGTGTGCTTCTAACCCTCAGAACCACAGCCCTGTACTTATATTGTTCAGTTTGGTACTGGCACTTTGAAAGATGGCAACACCCAAGAGGAGATGTGGCCATGCTCAAGCTGGTCTGACCAGGAGACCAAGATACTGGCCTAATTCTTGCAGGACTTGTACCTGGAAAAGACTGAAAGAGAAAAATGTAGCATGGAGTAGAAACAAGTTGACATCTGGCAAGTACTGGGTGACCACTTGTTATCCCTGAATGGGAACACCTGCTCAGGTCCCAGTGCTGCCACAGGTACAGTACACCTGCAGAGGCGAAGGCCTGGTAAACTGGATGAGTGGCCAGACCAGGTGAGGATGAGAAGGCCAGAATTCTGCAGTAATTTTAATATTTTATTTTTAAATATGACTTAAAACATGTTTTAAAATTATGCTACATAAATATTGCATAGATGTAGGAAAATGCAAGAAGAAATAAATGTATAAGTGCAAATATGCATCAATATGTAATCCAAAGGTAAGAGTAGGCATAAACATACCTGTAAACAGAAATGCGTCTATATACAGATATGGCATGTTTATGTGCAGACATGTTTTTTGTATAAATACAAATCTATACGTATGAGTAAAAAATAAAATAGATGTAACTATATATATATATATATATATATATATATATATATATATATATATATATATATATGTATAAAATACAGACACACACACACACTTTATAGATATATATATATATATATATATATATATATATATATATATATATATATGTGTGTGTGTGTGTGTGTGTGTGTGTGTGTGTGTGTGTGTGTGTGTGTGTGTGTGTGTGTGTGTGTGTGTGTGTATTTATACACAAACAGCCAAGAATGCATTTGCATTGCTGCATAATTTCATATACTGTAGCTATTAGCTTGTTAATGGTTTGTATTACAGACACACAGTTATACCTGTTGCTTAGGCTGCTGTAGAGAGAGATTGACCTACCGCCAGCTGTGATACTGAGAAAAGATAAGTGTTTATTCTCATTGTCTGCATTTTGATTTAATATCTCTGTAATCTGTACAACTGTACTTATTCTTCTTCTTGTGTGTTATAACTGTATATTCTCTTAGTGTTAACCTCAGTTGTAGTGAAATCCTTTGTCTAGAGGCCTTGTCTGTTTTTTAGTAGCAGTAAGTTATCAGAACTAGTTTAATCCGTCCAAGGTATTCCTGAATCTCTATTGTTTGGTTTCTGTCCTGTGTTTTAAATCAGTTATACCTGTTGCTCAGGCTGCTGCAGAGAGAGATTGCCCTACTGCCGTCTGTGATACTGAGAAAAGATAAGTGTTTATTCCCATTTTTTGTCTGCATTTTGATTTAATATCTCTGTAATCTGTACAACTGTACTTATTCTTCTTCTTGTTTGTTCCCATCCATCCTCCTTGTTCTTGTTTTGGTGTTAGTGTTGGTGGCTCTGGAATTGCCCACCCCTCCTGTAAGTCTCTATTTGAACACTCCTCCTGAGTCCATCTCATTTGCTCACTTAACCGAATACAATGAGATCATATTCTGAGTCTAGTGTTCACTCTACATAATACAGAGAGAAGACTTGAGAAGACCAACCCACTTAGGTTCTTCCTTCATCTCTCCTTGCACTTTACTACCAAAAAAAAAAAACTCATCTGCTTTTACTGTATTTGTGTTTCCTCCTTCTTTATTTTTCTTTCGCCTCTTCTTAAAAGTACTCAATTTTATTTATTCTGCTGCACTTATTGCTGCCTGGTAGTAGCCTGATTAAATTGTAACTGTTATTCTCAGTCTTTTGGTTTAAGCACTTGGGTTTCATACTGGTCGTTTTACATTAAGAAGGTTTGTGGTCTGCACTGTTGTGGCAGGACAGGTAGCTTACATTCTTCTAAGCTGGGAATTGCTGATTGAAAGCTCAGTATCTGCTATTCTAAAAGTGTATTAGTTCTGGTTTAAGCACTTGGGCTTCAGGCCAGTTATTCTACATTAAGAAGGTTTGTGGTCTGCACTCTTGTGGGAGGAGAGGCTGTATTCTGCCCTTCTGAGCTGGGAATTTCTGGTCACAGGCTTATTGTGCCTGCTTACTCGAACTGTTTCTTTCTGAAATGGGTGCGCCTTGTTGCTATAGCATAGGACCAGATTCAGGCCTGCTGAATCTAGCTTTGTTTGTATAACTTGAGCACTGATCCAGGCCATCTTTTTTGGAGAAGGTTCCCCTGCACCCTTGTAGCGGGAGTTTGCAGTTAGAACATGTCTTATTGAAGACTGCTGGTACAGGGCTCAGTTTTGAGTTTTTTTCTGGTTAATTGGGTAACTTGTTTAAATCAGATTGCTCATTTTCTATTGTTTTATATATATATAAAAATTTGCACTTTATTCATCTGCTTTTAGTGTATTTGTATTTCTTCCTACTTTATTACTAGGGGCATTGACTACAACTCTGAACTGCGATATATAACAATAGGCATCTTTGTATGTGCATTTAAAGTGTTTTTTTGATTGTATCTGTTTTTTTTCTGAAAAAAATACTTGTTTCCACCTTTCTAGGCATGTATAGACCAGTTTTCTGGTTAGTGCTGAATTCAGGGCTGTGTTACAGATCTCTGTGTTTGCCCATACCTTATTTGAATAGAAGAAAGTTTCTCTGCTCACCTGTCAGATAGGGGAGCTTTGAGCAGCCTATCTGTCCCTGGAGGAGTGGTTTCAGGTCAGAAAGTAGTAGTTTACCGGCCGTTTTGGGCTAATTTCTATCTCTTTCATTTCCCTGCTATAAAAAACACATTTGCCCGGTTTTGCACGCCGGGCAGCGCCAGTTAGCTAGGGTATAACTATTCCCAGCTCCACAAAGTCTCCTCTTCAATTTTTCTTTGAAACTAGACAAACTTTCAACTTAAGCACTCAAGCCATTCATTTCTCAGCCCAGCACTTGCTCAAAACTCATAACAAGTACTTATAAACTCTAGCACTACAGAAGGACAAGGCTCTCTATTCAACCTTACCAGCCATTCAGTAAAACAGTTTACTGTACCTATCCAGGCATATCCAAAGGGCAGTTTCAGGTGTACTCTCCAGTCCAACTGGTGAATCTGGGCATTTTGAGGCAATGTAACAACTGTACACAGACAACCCTCTTCTCCTACCACCAAACACTAATACATGCAAGAGATGCAATTATACAGCCAAACTGGAGGCTAAGCTCTCTCAACCCAAGACTGGATAAGACAGTCAAGAGGAGAAGGGAAATACTGGCATCACACCAACAGTCTCACATAGACCCATTAAACCAGCACTGGTAAAAAACACACGTAAATACATGATGACATACTCGGAGGCTCTAAATAAAAATCTGCAAAAGCAAAAGAGCCCTCCAAAGCAGACATCCAAGCAACCTCCACCCCCCAACACAAACCATGAAACACATACTTCACAAAACCAGTGTGCCATGCAATTACAGCCCTCAAGGCAAAATAACATACCCAACATACTAGTAATAGGTGACTTTATAGTCAGGCACACTGATGTCCCACTCACTAGGCTGAATAAGGAGAAGGTTACTGCTAGCTGTCTGTCGGGTGCCAGGATCCGCCACATAACACAGGCACTCTGGTCACTCCAGAACAAGTACAAATACAACTCTGTCATTGTCCATGTTGGTGTGAATGACCTGAGCCATACCTCCCTGGACTACATGAAAAGAGGCATGGAAGAGCTCTCTGATCACGTAGCCCAAGCCGGTATGACCCTGACCCTGAGTAGCATCCTGCCCTCACCAAGAATGATACCACGGTATAAAGAAAACAGTATCAATTTCAACAATTGGCTAAGTTTATGGTGTCATTCAAAGGAGATCCAGTGTCTGTCTGCCTGGGATGACATACTCGACAAGCCACGCTGCTTCGCTAGAAATTACTTGCACCTGTCATCCTTAGGTTTTCGTATACTGGCCAAGGCTCTTGCCACCCCCATATTGCCTTTTTTAGGCAAGGCTCAAAAGACAAACCCACCACCATAAATAGCAGAAGTAACAAAAATCTGAGTGTAATACTACTCAATGCCAGAAGTCTAAACCTCAAAATACATGCACTCGAGGCACTCCTCAGTATGGAGAAAATTGACATATGTGCAGTAACAGAAACCTGGTTTAAGGCTCCAGAGAGCACCCCAGCACTACCAGGCTACAACTCATACAATAGATTTCGGCCACAGAACCCAGACCGAAATACAAACGGCGGGGGAATATCCATATTCATCAAGGATACCCACACCTCCAGGTTAGTGGCACAGCACAATACTTCAGAGATTATCCAAATGCAACTAACAATGGGCAAAACTGCAATTCAAATTGTAGCTTGCTACAGATCACCCACCATGTCCCAGGACCCCCATTCTGCATTTCGGGAAACATTGGGTAACATAAAGGTCCTACCAAACACACTGATATTGGGTGATTTCAACTACCCAAACATTAACTGGGAGAACTACTCAAGTACTAACTCCCTTGCCCAACATTTCCTAGAATTTATAAACTCAAATGCCCTGGAACTACTGGTCAACACTCCCATCAGAGGTGACAACATATTGGACCTGGTCATCACCAACATGGGCGACGGGTGTTCCACACCAGAGGTCAACCCCTTGCTGGTTAGATCTAACCATAAACAAATCATTTGGATATCCACATTCCGCCCCCACCCCCGGGCAAGGAAACCACCGTGAAAAAGTTTTCAAAAGCAAACTTCACGTTATTTAAGACAGTGGTGGAAAGTTTCAAAGCCCCCATGCTAAAGGATAATGCTGTCCAAGCTGCAAAATCCTTTACTAATGCATTCTATGGGCATCTACAAGAATGCATGGATCATGTTATCCCAAGAAAAACCAAGACTCACTCCTAGAAAAGGAAACCAGTCTGGTGGACACCTGCCATAAACAAGCTATACAATAGAAGGAGGAAACTAGTGCAGAAAATAGTAAAATCCCGAGAAGGGAAGACATCCCTGATCAGTATCAGCAAGAAACTACGATCCCTCATAAAATCATCCAAGGCGAGCTTTGAAAGAAAACTTGCCCAGGGCTCCAAATATAACCACAAGGCATTCTTTAGCTATGTCAAGAATCTAAGTGGCAATGCTCAGATCTGCTCGCAGTTGGTGCAGAATTGCACAAAATACACTGAACCAACTGAAATTGCCAACATCCTGGCAGACAGGTTCAGTGCAAACTTCAACCCCCTCTTACCCCCAAAAGGGCCCATAACCATACCAGAAGAATGTAGAGCCCCTGAAATCACAGACACTCAGGTTAAAATAGCCCTCTCCAAAGCCAAAAACACAGCATCAATGGGACTGGATGGTGTCCCAGGCTGTGTCCTACATGAGCTCAAAGAAGAATTAACCCCTCACATAAACACACTGTTCAAACTCAGCCTCTCCACAGGCTACATACCCATAGAGTGGTGCATAGCAACAGTTATTCCACTCTACAAAGGTGGAGCCACAACAGACCCCAGGAACTATTGCCCTATAAGCCTGACTAGCTTGGTCTGCAAGGCTATAGAGCACATCATCATGGAAATCATTAACAGAGACATTGGGAACCTCCAAACACTGGACCCTACCCAGTTCGGCTTTGTTAAGGGCAGATCATGCCTCCTTAACCTGGTGGACTTCTTTGAGAAAGTTACCAAGGCTATAGACGAGGGAAAGGTGGTACACACAGCCTACATAGACCTTGCAAAGGCCTTCAACACCATTCCCCATTTTGGTATTATAGACAAGCTCACCAGCCTGAACATAAACCCCTATGTCACAAGATCGGTTGCCAATTATCTCACGGACAGAACCCACATGGTGAGAGTTGCGGGAGCTAGGTCTGACTCTAAACCGATTACAAGTGGTATTCCCCAGGGCTCAGTCCTAGGACCCCTCCTGTTCGGCATATACTTCTCAGAGGTACAGACAAGCACAGAAGGACTATGGCTGACCAAGTTTGCAGGCGACTGTAAACTAGGGGCTATAATTGACTCACCGGCTGACACAGACATACTCCAAAAGCATCTCACTGAAATGGATACCTGGTGTCAAAATCATGGCCTCAAGCTAAATGCCAAAAAGTGCATAGTTATTCCCTTTGAAAATAACAAAGAACCCACAAACTACCACATAGGTGGTAGTCCCCTAAATACGGAAAATGTAATAAGAGATCTGGGGACCCAAGTAGATAGTAATCTCTTCTTTGATAATCACATTGCCAAAGTGGTTAGAAAATCATTCTATGTGGCCCACCTAATCACAAAAGGGTTCGCATCCAGATCAAAAGAAGTCATTGTGCCCCTCTACTCATCACTCATCAGACCCATCATAGAGTACAATGCCCCATTTGGGATGTACCTTACAAGACACCTGCAACAGCTGGAAAGACCACAGAAGTACCTCACCAAGAAGATCACTGGCCTCAAACAGATGCCCTATGCAACTCGACTGAAGAAACTCCAGCTGTACTCGGTTACATACTGCCTTCTCAGAGGTGATCTCTGCCTGACATATAAGGCCATGTCCAACTCAGAATTGATGGACATGCTCCACCTAAAGAAAACCTTATCCCCTCGAGCCACACGCTCTAGGGATCTAAACCTCACCACAACAATAAACAGGACATGTTGGAGGGATAGATTCCTGTCCCAGAGACTTCCCATGCTTTGGAACAAGATTCCAATCTACATTAGGCAGAGCTCCTTGCTAGCACTCTTCAAGAGAAACCTTGACGAGTGGATGGGAAACAGAAAGTTTACCCCGGAGATCACTTCAGTGGCTCTGCTAGACAGACGCACAGGGAACTAATCTAGGGGGTGGTGAAAGCCAACACATTCTGGCTAGGCTTATAAATGCCTTTGGGCAGATAGCCTAGTACCTACCTATGAACCTATAAAAAAAAGTTTGGTTTGTGTAGGCCACAGACTATTTGGTAATACAGTAAATTTGGTTCTTGAACAGGTGACCCAGGATGCCAGAGGAGGTGACTGGGAAGCCCACCTTGAATATAAAGAACTTTTATGGCAGCTTAGACTTAATGCTGCAAAATCCCCTGGTCTCAATGAGGCCATTAATATATCCAGTGTACTAAAGCTGAGAAGGGCTAGGCTATGATTTTCTTGTTACAGTTAGTAAATGTCTTTTATCTTACACATTTGTGATTTTTTTATGCACACATTTGTACATCATTTTTAAATGATTTTTAAATGATTTTTTAGTGTTTTCACTATTTGAACTTTTATTCTGCATTTTCATATGCATACTTTTCACTCACTGAGTTCAGTTACTAATCAACTGCCTTCTTAAGTGGATGTTTGTTGAACTAATTAAGTACCATGTGATCAGATGCTTAAGTATTTAAACTTTTCAGTCACACTACTACTTTTTATCTTGAGAAAGCCAGGTATTTGCCTGGCGAAAGCGCTTGATTTATTGACCTGTTTGTTGTTCAATAAAGCTGCACTTTGTGCTTTTTGGTTCGGTTCTTCTTGTCTGTGGATTATCTTTTATCTTATTTGCCTTGGTTTCTTGGAAGTTATTTCTTAGCCTGTACAATGCAAACCAGTGATGCCTCCTCTGCAATCACTTACCAGGCTCCCCACACAGAATCCTCCCTGACTGCAGAAAGAACCGGTTTAAAAGAAGGTCTATACTCTCTACTACACCTCGGAAAATGCTAAGGTAAGGTCTACCCTTGACATGCAGGACCGGACTAACTGAGAACAAGTGAAGTATGCCCTCCCTCAAATCAGACTGTACAATCTCATCCTTTTAATAAAGATCGCGCTTTACGGCAGTTTCCCTATTGAGATAGAGATAGGAGTTTAAAAACCTAACTGACAGTTATTTGCAACCTTGTGCTATGCTTACTGTGTGCTTTCTGCCTTTGTCTCTACACAAACTAGTCGACCTGACTGATGACTGTCAACATAGTAAATTGGTAGTGAGCCAAGGTACTTTTATTTATACCCTCTGGATAGTAAAGGTGTCCAGTTAATGGATGATCTGCATTCAGTTAAGTTGCAATGAACCACGCTAATGGGAAAAGTGCGATCTGCTCCACTTTGTACTGATTATATTATCTTAAATCCAGTGGAGAAAAATCAAATCAAGAGCTAAGAAATAATGGGTTATGTTTCAAATCATGTGTGCAGTATTTACTGTTTGCTGTAGTTACTTGATCAGCATAGTAGGTTTTAACTGACGTGTGTGTTTTGATTGGTTCAAATTACTGTTGATTGTGTTATTTTCTTGTAAAGAGATAAAAAAAGTGGGTAAGGAGGGAGATGGGAAAGAAAATGAAAAGAAAAAATAATATATGTTTTATACCTAGATCTATATTGTTCTGCTTGATATCTTGGTTATCACTTGCATAGATCTTTATATGTTACTCATTTATAATGGTTGCATAATAAGTGTCCTTTGCTTTATGTTTACAACTCTAACTGGATTGATACTTAAGTACTAGATTATTTTCCATAGCTGGCAGAACCTTTAGCCAAGAGCTAGTTGGACACACTAAGAAGGGTACCTGATGGCAACATTTGGAATTGGATTAATGATGTACATATTTTATAAACTTAGTTATTCTATTTTTGTTGACTACCTAATTGTTTCAAAGATGTTTTGTTGTCTATTTTTTATTTTTTTTTCTCTCTCAAATATAGGGGTTAAGTGGATAGGCACAAGGGTAGATTTGAGAGAGATTAGTGCTATATTCTTATTAGCTGTTACACATATACCTGACCTATGAGTTAATCTTGAGCCATACTATAGTCCACTCCCCATTGGTCACTCCATAAACTCCAACAAATTAACCTTAAGTCCCCATAGTTATAGATAAGGTGCAGAACATTATCTCCTGGAATGTCAGAGGGCTCCAGGACAAAAATAAAAGGAATCTTCTAATGCACTTATTGGTTAAAACAGAAGCAGATATCTGCTCTATTCAAGAATCACATGTGGTAGATGAAGACTGGGTAAAGGAAAAGAACAATAAATGGATAAAATACATGATCTCATCAGGAATCAGCTATATCTCTAAGGGGTAGCGATTATTATTAAAAGTTTATTTAAACCTTCCATTATTGACAAGGGTACAGATCAGGAGGGTAGTTGGTGCTACTTTACGTGCCTAACCCCACTACTTACTAAACCAATTCTATTCCTAAACCTGTATGGACCATGCTCAGGACAACAGGAATTCACCTTAAAAGTCTGTAACATTTTGCTTAATTTCCCCAACCATTTCTATATCCTGGGGGGGGGGTGTTGGAATGCAGTAACTGACCCTAACATTGACTGCTATAATAAATCCAAATCATATAACACACAAGCCTCTCTTGCTTTAATGGAGTTAATCTCTGACTTTGGTTTGTTTGACCCTATATCCTTTGGTAATGACACCCGGAACAACAACTACACATATTTCTCTAGATGCTATAATTCTTGGTCACACATAGATTTCTTTCTAATGTCAGGCATACTAACAAATTGGCAAATAAAATATTTAACTGAACCCAGATTTTTCTCAGACCATTCAAAGACTGCTTTAATGATAAACTTTACACTTAACACATCTTTACTAAATAAAGGTTTTAACTAATCTCTCAATAACAATGTTTTACATGACTCAGCAGTTACTGAGGAGATAGTCAGTGTTGTAATGGAGTTTAACACTGACCCTCGTGACACAGATATCCCATATGATGTCCGATGGGTGGCATGTAAAGCTGTTCTTAGGGGTATATTTATCCAAAAATCTACCTACCTTAAAAAAAGAGGAAAGAAAAGGAGAACTGCCTAATATCTGAGATTAGCAATCTAGATATTAAACTTCAAGTTGATTACACTTTAGCAATGGAAAATGAAATGATAGATAAGCAAAGGGAGCTATTTGACCTGCACCAATCCAACTACTCTCTACAAAAACTAAGATTTATAATAAAATACTCTAAATGGATACAATCCCCCTCAAAAGCACTAGCTAGGCTAATTGAAAGTAAACATGAATCACCCAGAATACCCCTTATCCATCATCAAGATACACTTTACAAATCAGATACTCAAATTATTCATTCATTTCATCAAGTATATTCTGATATCTATCCTAGTAGCAATCACCAAACCCCAATCACAGAGATTGAAAATGATCTCAACAACATCACATGCCCAAAGCTAAATTAAAATCAGAAAGTAATCCTCTCTGCCCCACTGACTCATCAAGAAGTTATAAAGGCCATCAGCAACCTTAAACTAGGGAAAGCTCCAGGTCCAGATGGATATTCCTCAGATTTCTATAAAACATTTAAAGACAATTTAGTTCCCATTCTACTTACGCTATTTAACTATATATCCCTCAATGGTATTTCAGACCTGTACATTAACCACTCAAAGACCATACTAATCCCTAAAAATAGCCTGGATAAATCAAACCTTAATAACTACAGGCCAATTTCCCTAATGAACATTGACATTAAAATTCTGTCATCCATACTAGTTGAAAGACTTAAAAATGTAATTCCTTCCCTAATGACTACAGAACAAGCAGGTTTCATGTCCAACAGACACACCTGGGACAATACTCTGACTATGGAAACCATGATTAACCTTACCAAGAAGGATAAATATCCAAGGTATGCAATGATACTGGATGCATGCAAAGCATTTGATAGGGTCAACTGGAACTTTCTGTTCACAGTGCTATCCTACTTTGATATACCTCCTGAGTATAATACCATCAAAACTTTATACCATAGCTCTTACATGTGCTTATATATAAATAAGCAATACTCACAACTGATAAAAATTTCAAACGGCACCAGACAAGGGTGTCCTCTGTTCCCTCTTCTTTTCAACTTATATCTAGAACCTTTCTTCCTATCCATATTACAAAAAACATACCACTCAATCCCCAAAATACTAAATACCAGTACCAGCTTGACTGCATTTGCAGATGACCTGAATCTATATTTTGAACATCCTTTTTCAGATACCAAGAAAGTAGTCACTACCTTGAACACCTTTGCTCATATCCCGGACTACAAAATCAACCAAAATAAATCGTATATTTTCCCGTTCAATCCTTCAGCCCATAGCAGAACCTCTTTCCAGACTCACCCTTCCACATAGTTTACTCATTCAAGTATCTAGGGGTCTGCTATGACCACTCTTCCTCCTCCACATTGCATTCCAATTTAACTAAATTATGGGCGGCAATCTCACAAGACATGTCTAGATGACAACAGATGAAACTATCTAAAACATCTATCATTAAAATGAACATCCTCCTAAAGCTTCTCTACCACTTTCATGCATCTCTTTCCTCCATTCCCAATGCATTTTTCACTAAAATTCACAAAGCCTTTGTAAAGTTCATATGGCACCCAAAATCGGTAAGGGTGTCATATCAAAAACTTACCCTTCCCAAAGCTAGGCGAGGCCTAGGTATGCCTGACCTTCAACTCTATCACAGAATCCTGCACGCCAATAGATTAATTACAATTGCCAACTACCATCCAAACTATGTAATATGGACTCCCCTTTGGGTAAAAATGTGGCATAATCATGCTCTGAATAATAAATTTAACCCCAAAGCTCTCTCCTTCTTAGTCCCATTAACGCTTAAGAATATGAAGCTGCATCATATCCTAAAGGTTAAAATCAAAACTTTCCAAGAGACATTTAAATCCCTGAAACTAGAAAAAGCTTTCCCCCATTCCAACCCATTCACCTAAACCCGAATCTCAAATTGAATTGTAGCATGATCAATTTGGTCGACAACCCTCTAATAAAAGAACACATGCTATGGGATATCCATAAGCAGAGAAACTCATCGCTAACAGAATTACAAGATATCCTAAATTTATCTAAAAAATACATCATAATTCTGAGGCAAATAAGGAACATTTTTGCATCTCTACTTCAAGACCACACCATTGTTGAATCTGACTTCAACCTAGTTGCCAAGCTGTTGCAAAGCTTAGCCAGCAAGAAAAGTATGCTGTCCCTCTCTTATAAACTTATAATCACAATTCTATATCAAGAAAAAATTGTATACGCAGACTACTGTAATCAACAAGGTCATCATGCCTCTTTACTCATCCCTCATCAGGCCCATAATTGAGTACAATGCCCCTTTTGGGATGTACCTTACCAGACACCTGCAGCAACTGAAAAGACCCTAAAAGTACCTCACCAAGAGGATCAAAGGGCTCAAACAGATGCCATATGCTGCCCAGTTAAAGAAACTCCAGCTCTACTCAGTGGCATACTGTCTGCTCAGAGGTGATCTGTGCCTGACGTATAAAGCCATGTCCAACCCGGAATTAATGGACATGCTGCACCTCAGAAAATCCAAATCCCATCAAGCTACGCGCTCGAGAGACTTGAAGCTCAGCACTGAAATAAATTGGACATGCTGGAGGGACAGATTCATAACCCAGAGGCTCCCTTCACTCTGGAATAAAATCCCAGTCCAGGTTAGGCAGAGTCCCTCATTGACTCTCTTCAAGAGGAATCTTGATGAGTGGATGGGAGATAGTAGGTTTACCCCGGGTATCACTTCTGTGTCACTGTTAGACAGAGGCACAGTATACTACCCTCGAAAAAGGGCATAGCAAAAGTCATTTAAAATGGGTGGCGAAAGCCAAACACACTCTGGCTAGGCTTATAAATGCCCTAGGGCAGACAGCCTAGTATGAACCTATGAACCTATGAACAAGGGTCAAACCTACTAGTAGAGCAAAAACTTTCCAGCTATTAAATCCACAATTTTGTTTTCCCCATTTAAAAAGCTCACTTATATACAATTTATGATTACCAATGACTTATACTTCACTCCAGTCCACTTAAACAAATGTAACCCAAATGTGTTCACTACATGTCCCTGCTGCTCTTATCCCCATGCTGACATCCTACATATAATATGGTTTTGTAGACACTCCCACAGTATTTGGTGCTCTCTCAAGGTTAGACTTGACAAGATGGGGTACCATAAATCAGCCCTTTTGTGGGAAATGGCATTGCTACGTTACCAGTCTTAAAATATCAAAATTAAGATTGCATATCTTAATAACACTTTGTTTATTAGTTAAATTCTACATTACCAAACATTGGCTAGATTGTACTAAGATGTCCTGGAGAGGGTTTAGGTGTTTGGCTGTTAATACATTACTTCACAAAAATTTTTAATAACAGACTCCCACAAGCGTGCTTATTACCAGAAATTCTGGAATACTATATTTGAGCTCTTGACTGACAACGAAGTACATATAAACGAAGGTAGTTCATCACTGCTAAATGCTCCTCTCCTATATGCTTATTTAATTCTTTCCTTTTCCCCACTTTCTCCCTACCCCGAGTAGGCGGTGGCTCAAGATAAGTATTAAATCTTCCCCTCTATCTGTTCTATAAGTTTTGATTTAAGGGCAATACATTGTGTGCAGTTATTGTACTTACCTTTTTTCATCTAGATTTTTCATTAAGTTTATTCCCAGTGGTCTTATTATTCTTAAGCAGCACAATTGTACATATTGTATATAATAAGTAGTTTTATGTTTTCTCCTGTATTACTGTTCATTGTTAAACTGCAATTGTTTGTGATATATATGTATGGCAAAATCAATAAAAATTCTATTTGAAAAAAAAAAAAGCTGTGCAGTGACCACCTGCAGACCAGAGTTATTGTTATTGGCTCCCCAAGATTTCACTTCTCTTGTTACTAGTCCAGTGCCTTCCACTGTTATCTTACCAACAGTAACTGGAAATTAGTGCAAAATTAATTCTGCAAACAAGCAAACGTATTTAAATACCCCCACACCAAACACATGATCATCATTTTTCAAGAAGGGTTATGCTATATTTTCATTAGTAACACCCTCTTCACTGTCGTTATGACAATGCTGAAACCAGCTGGAATATTTAGCTCACTAAGATTATAACTACAGTTTACTCTTAAAATAAGTCAGCTGTTAAATATCTGCATGGTAACAGAAGCCAGCAGATGAGTACACACCAGTTCACTAGATGTACTTTTAAATAAACTACCAGTAACATACATTTAAAAGTGAATAATAAAATGCATTACTTGAAATAAATAAAATTAGGCAGTGTAGTTTATAGAATTAAATATATAAGCAGCTACAAACTTGCACAAAGAAACTTCCAAATTAATGGGATTAAACAGATTGTGTAAGAAAGAATTCTAATATGGACCTATGACTACCAATTTCTGCCTGCCAATTGCATAGTTTGCCAGTTAATCGATCTCCAAGCATTCGTACACACTTCACACACAAGGTAGAAACTGAAATGGCTATCAGTTTATCTCTTTATTTAAGAGTGTCATGTAGTGTTTTGTCTTTTTCGTCAGTTTGAATGTAAGATTTCCTGTTTCTATACATATACTTCCTGGGGGAGGGTATTTATAGGTTCATAGGTAGGTACTAGGCTATCTGCCCGAAGGCATTTATAAGCCTAGCCAGAATGTGTTGGCTTTCGCCGCCCCCTTAGAGTAGTTCCCTGTGCCTCTGTCCAGCAGAGCCACTGAAGTGATCCTTGGGGTAAACTTTCTGTTTCCCACCCACTCGTCAAGGAGTGTTAGCGAGGAGCTCTGCCTAATGTAGATTGGAATCTTGTTCCAAAGCATGGGAAGTCTCTGGGACAGGAATCTATCCCTCCAGCACGTCCTATTTAATATTGTGGTGAGGTTTAGATCCCGAGAGCATATGGCTCAAGGGGATAAGATTTTCTTTAGGTGGAGCATGTCCATCAATTCTGGGTTGGACATGGCCTTATATGTCATGCAGAGGTCACCACTGAGTAGGCGGTATGCAACCGAGTACAGCTGTAGTTTCTTCAGTCGAGCTGCATAGGGCATCTGTTTGAGGACAGTGATCCTCTTGGTGAGGTAGTTCTGTGGTCTTTCCAGCTGTTGCAGGTGTCTTGTAAGGTACATCCCAAATGGGGCATTGTACTCTATGATGGGTCTGATGAGTGATGACTAGAGGGGCACAATGACCTCTTTTGATCTGGATGCGAACCCTTTTGTGATTAGGTGGGCCACACAGAAGGATTTTTCTAACCACTTTGGCAATGTGATTATCAAAGGAGAGATTACTATCTACTTGGGTCCCCAGATTCCTTATTATGTCTTCCATATGTAGGGGACTACCACCTATGTGGTAGCTTGTGGATACTTTGTTTTTTCCAAAGGGGATGACTATGCACTTTTTGGCATTTAGCTTGAGACCATGAGCTGTTGTAACTACAGAGGGATTAAACTGATCAGTCACAGCATGAAGATATGAGAAAGAGTAGTGGAAGCTAGGTTAAGACGGAAGGTGATGATTAGTGATCAGCAGTATGGTTTCATGCCAGGAAAGAGCACTACAGATGCGATGTTTGTTTTGAGAGTGTTGATGGAGAATTACAGAGAATGTCAGAAGCAGTTGCATTGTGTCTTTGTGGATTTAGAGAAAGCATATGACAGGGAGCCTAGAGATGAGTTGTGGTATTGTATGAGGAAGTCGGGAGTGTAAGAGAAGTATGTAAGAGTGGTACAGGATATGTACGAGAGTAGTGTGACAGCGGTGATGTCTGTGGTGGGAGTGACGGATGCGTTTAAGGTGGAGGTGGGATTACATCAAGGTTCAGCTCTGAGCCCCTTCTTATTTGTAATGGTAATGGACAGGTTGACAGACGAGATCAGACAGGAGTCCCCATGTACTATGATGTTTGCAGATGACATTGTGATCTGTAGTGAGAGTAGGAAACAGGTGGAGAAGACCCTGGTGAGGGGGAGATATGCTCTAGAGAGAAGAGGAATGAAGGTCAGTAGAACTAAGACAGAATATGTGTGTGAATGAGAGGGAGTATAGAGGAATGGTGAGGATGCAGGGAGTAGAGGTGGCGAAGGTGGATGAGTTTAAATACTTGGGATCAACAGTTCAGAGTAATGGTGAGTGTGGAAGAGAGGTGAAGAAGAGAGTACTGGCAGGATGGAGTGGGTGGAGAAGCATGTCAAGAGTGATTTGTGACAGACGAGTACCAGTAAGAGTGAAAGGAAAGGTCTACAAGAGGGTAGTGAGACCAGCTATGTTATATGGGTTGGAGACAGTGGCATTGACAAAAAGGCAGGAGTCAGAGCTTGATGTGGCAGAGTTGAAGATGTTAAGATTTGCACTAGGTGTGACTAGGATGGACAGGATTAGGAATAAGTATATTAGAGGGTCATCCCAGGTTGGAAGGTTTGGAGACAAAGCCAGAGAGGCAAGATTATGTTGGTTTGGACATGTGCTGAGGAGGGATGCAGAGTACATTGGGAAAAAGATGCTAAGGATGAAGCTGTCAGGTAACAGGAAAAGAGGAAAGCCTAAGATAAGGTTTATGGATGTGGTGAGAGAGGACATGCAGGTGGTTAGTGTGACAGAGCAAGATGCAGAGGACAGGAAGAAATGGAAACAGTTGATCTGCTGTGGCGACCCCTGATGGGAGCAGCTGAAAGAAGAAGAAGAAGGAGAAGCTTGAGGCCATGATTTTGACACCAGGTATCTGTCTCAGTGAGACCCTTTTGGAGGATGTCTGTGTCAGCCAGAGAGTCAATTATAGCCCCTAGTTTGCAGTTGCCTGCAAAATTGATCAGCCATAGTCCTCCTGTGCTTGCCTCTACCTCTGAGAAGTATATGCCGAACAGGAGGGGTCCTAGGACTGAGCCCTGGGACATGCCACTTCTAACCAGTTTAGAGTCAGACCTAGCTCCCACAACTCTCACCATGTGGGTTCTGTCCATGAGCCAGTTGGCAACCCATCTTCTGACGTAGGGGTTTATGTTCAGGCTGGTGAGCTTGTCTATAATACCAGAGTGCAGAATGGTGTCGAAGGCCTTTGCAAGGTCTAGGTAGGCTGAGTGTTCCACCTTTCTCCTCGTCTATAGCCATGGTAACTGTCTCAAAGAAGTCCAGCAGGTTTAGGAGGCATGATCTGCTCTTAGCAAAGCCAAACTGGGTAGGGTCCAGTGTGTGGAGGTTCCCAATGTCTCTGGTAATGAGTTCCATGATGATGTGCTCCATAGCCTTGCAGACCAAGCTAGTCAGGCTTATATGGCAATAGTTCCCGGGGTCTGTTGTGGCCCCACCTTTATGGTGCGGAATACCATTGCTGTGTGCCACTCTATGGGTACGTAGCCTGTGGAGATGCTGAGTTTGAACAGTGTGTTTAGGTGAGGGGTTAATTCGTCTTTGAGCTTATGTAGGATGCAGCCTGGGACACCGTCTGGTCCCACTGATGCTGTGTTTTTGGCTTTGGAGAGGGATGTTTTAACCTAAATGTCTGTGATTTCAGGGGGTCTACATTCTTCTGATATGGTTATGGGCCCTTTTGGGGGTAAGAGAGGGGTGAAGTTTGCACTGAACCTGTCTGCCAGGATGTTGGCGATATCAGTCGGTTCAGTATATTTTGTGCCATTCTGCACTAACTCTGAGCAGATCTGAGCATTGCCACTTAAATTCTTGGCATAGCTAAAGAATGCCTTGTGGTTATCTTTGGAGTACTTGGCAATTTTTCTTTTGAAGCTCGCCTTGGATGATTTTATGAGGGATCATAGTTTCTTGCTGATACTGATCAGGGATGTCTTCCCTTCTTGAGATTTTACTCTTTTCTGTACTAGTTTCCTCCTTCTATTGTATAGCTTGTTTATGGCAGGAGTCCACCAGACTGGTTTCCTTTTCTTGTAGGAGTGAGTGTTGTTTTTTCTTGGGATAGCATGATCCATGCATTCTTGTAGGTGCCCATAGACTGCATTAGTAAAGGATTTTGCAGCTTGAACAGCATTATCCTTTAGCATGAGGGCTTTGAAACTTTCTACCTTGGTCTTAAGTAACGTGAAGGTGCTTTTGAAAAGTTTTTCATAGTGGTTTCCTTGTCCGGGGGTGGGGGCGGAATGTGGATATCCAAAGTGATTTATTTATGGTCAGATTTAACCAGCGAGGGGTTGACCTCCGGTGTGGAACACCGGTCACCCATGTTGGTGATGACCAGGTCCAATATGTCACCACCTCTGGTGGGAGTGTTGACCAGTTGATCCCAGGGCATTTGAGTTTATAAATTCTAGGAAATGTTGGGCAAGGGAGTTAGAACTTGAGTAGTTCTCCCAGTTAATGTTTGGGTAATTGAAATCACCCAATATTAGGGTGTTTGGTAGCACCTTTATGTTTCCCAGTGTTTCCAGAAATGTGGAATGGGGGTCTTGGGACATGGTGGGTGACCTGTAGCAAGCTACAATTTGAATTGTAGTTTTTATCCATTGTTAGTTGCATGTAGATGATCCCTGAAGCATCGTGTTGTGCCACTAACCTGAAGGTGTGGGTATCCTTGATGAATATGGAACCCCCCCCCCGTCTTTTGTATTTCAGTCCGAGTTCTGTGGCCAAAATGTATGGTATGAGTTGTAACCTTGTAGTGCTGGGGTGCTCTCTGGAGCCTTAAACCAGGCACATACATTGATTTTCTCCATACTGAGGAGAGCCTTGAGTGCATGCATTTTGTGGTTTAGACTTCTGGCATTGAGTAGCATTACCTTCAGTTTTTTGTTACTTGTGGTATTTAGAGTGTTTATAGGTTCAAGTACAAGGCTATCTGCCCATGGGCATTTATAAGCCTAGCCACAGAGTGATGGCTTTCACCTCCCCATTAGATTAGTAACCTGGGCCTCTGTCAACAGGGCTCCTGAAGTGATCCCAGGGTAGAACTTATGATTACCCATCCACTCATCAAGATTTCTCTTGAAGAGGATCAGAGAGGAGCTCTGTCGAATATGGATTGGGATTCTATTCCAGAGTGAGGAGAGTCGCTGGGACAGGAATCTATCCCTCCAGCATGTCCTGTTTATTGTTGTACATAGGTTCAAGTTGCTAGAATGAGTGGTTCTGAGGGATCTCGTTTTTTTGAGGCGAAGCATGTCCATTAGTTCAGGGTTTGACATGGCACTATAGGTCAGGCATAGGTCACCTCTGAGCAGACGGTAAGTGACTGAGAAGAGCTGGAGCTTTTTTAGTCGTGCTTCATAGGGTAATTGTTTAAGGCCCTTAATCCTCTTAGTGAGGTACTTCTGTGGTCTTTCTAGTTGTTGCAGGTGTCTAATGAGGTACATCCCAAATGGTGCATTGTACTCTATTATGGGCCTAATGAGTGAGGAGTAAAGGGGCACAATCACCTCCTTGGATCTGGATGAGAAACCCTTTGTGATCAGGTGTGCCACATAGAAGGATTTCCTGACCATTTTGGCTATGTGGTTATCAAAGGAGAGCATGCTATCTTCTTGGGTACCCAGGTCCCTAATTACTTCTTCTGCACTTAGTGGATTCCCATCTATGTGGTAGTTTGTAGGTACTTTGTTTTTCCCAAATGGGATCACTATGCATTTTTTGGCATTTAGCTTGAGGCCGTGACTTTGACATCAGGTGTTTGTCTCTGTGAGACCCTTTTGCAGGATGTCTGTGTTAGCAGGAGAGTCAATTATTGCACCCAATTTACAGTCATCTGCGAACTTGGTTAGCCACAGTCTCTCCGCCTTTGCCTGTACTTCGGAGAAATATATACCGAACAGGAGGGGTCCCAGGACTGAGCCCTGTGGGATTCTGCTTGTGACTGGTTTAGAGTCAGACATGGCGCCTGCCACTCTTACCGTGTGGGTTCTATCTGAGAGCCAATTGGCAACCCATCTCGTGACATGGGGGTTGATATTTAAGCTGGTGAGTTTGTCTATGTTTCCTGAGTGTGGGATGGTGTTGAACACCTTAGCGAGGTCCAGATATGCTGTGTGGACCACCTTCCCTTCATCTATGGCCTTGGTGACTGTTTTGAAGAAGTCGACCAAGTTCAGGAGGTTTGTCTTTTGAACCTTGCCTAAAAAAGGGCACTATGGGGGTGGCAAGAGCCTTGGCCAGTATTCGAAAGCCTAAGGGTGACAGGTGCAAGCCGTCTCTAACGAAGCAGCGTGGCTTGTCGAGCATGTCATCCCAGGTGGACAGACACTGGATCCCCTTTGAATGACACCAGAAACTTAGCCAGTTGTTGAAATTGATAATTTTTTCTTTATACCATGGTATCTTTCTTGGTGAGGGCAGGATGCTACTCAGGGTCAGGGTCATACTGGCCTGGGCTATGGGATCAGAGAGCTCTTCCATGTCTCTTTTCATGTACTCCATGGAGGTACGGCTCAGGTCATTCACACCAACATGGACAATGACACAGTCGTATTTGTACTTGTTCTGGAGTGAACTGAGTGTTTGTGCTATTTGGCGGATCCTGGCACCTGACAGGCAGCCAACAGTAACCTTCTCCTTATTCAGCCTAGTGAGTGGGATGTCAGTGTGCCTGACTATAGCGTCACCTATTACTATTATGTTGGGTATGTTATTTTGCCTTAAGGGCTGTGATTGCATGGCACACTGGTTTTGTGAAGTATGTGTTTCATAGTTTGTGTTGGGGGGGGGGTGGAGGTTGCTTGGATGTCTGCTTTGGAGGTCGATGTTGCTTTTGCAGATTTTTATTTAGATCCTCCGAGTATGTTTTTGTGTATTTATGTCTATTTTTTGCCAGTGCTGGTTTAATGGGTCTATGTGAGACTGGTGATGTGATGCAAGTATTTCCCTTCTCCTCTTGACATTCTGATGCAGTCTTGGGTTGAGAGAGCTTAGCCTCCAGTTTGGCTGTATAATTGCATCTCTTGCATGTATTAGTGTTTGGAGGTAGGAGGAGAGGGTTGTCTGTGTACATGAGGCAGTAGTAACATTGCCCCAAAATGCCCTGATTCACCAGTTGAACTGGAGAGTACACCTAAAACTGCCCTTTCGACATGACTGGATAGGCACAGTGAACTGTTTTACTGAATGGCTGGTAAGGTCGAATAGAGAGCCTTGTCCTTCTGTACAGTATAGGAGGGTCTAGTGCTAGGGTTTATAAGTGCTATGAGTTTTGAGCAAGTGCCGGGCTGAGAAATGAATGGCTTGAGTGCTTAAGTTGAAAGTTTGTCTAGTTCCAAGGGAAAAATTGAAGAGGAGACTTTGTGGAGCCGGAAATATTTTACCCTAACTAACCGGTGCTGCCTGTTGTGCAAAACTGGGCAAATGCGGTTTTTATAACAGGGAAATGAGATAGAAATTATCCCAAAATGGCCAATAAACTACTAATTTCTGGGCTGAAACCACTCCTCCAGGGACAGATAGGCTGCTCAAAGTTCCCATCTCTCACAGGTGAACAGAGAAACTTCCTTCTATCCAAGTAAGGTATGGGCAAACACAGAGATTTGTAACACAGCCCTGAATTCAGCACTAACCTGCAAACTGGACTATACTAGCTTAGAAAAGAAGGAAATAAGTATATATATATATATATATATATATATATATATACATATATATTTTTTTTTTTTCCCCAGAAAATAAAGCAGATACAATAAAAAAACACTTTAAATGCACAGAAAAGGATACTTACTGTTATATATCTCAGATCAGATTTGTAGTCAATGCCCCTAGCAATAATGTAGGAAGAGACACAAATACAGTAAAAGCAGATGAATAAAGTGCATTTATATATATATATAAAACAATAGAAAACAAACAAACTGATTTAAACAAGTTACCCAATTAACCAGAAAAAAGCTCAAAACTGAGCCCTGTTCCAGCAGTTTTCAATCAGACAAGTTCTGACTGTACACTCCTGCTACTAGGGTGCAGAGGAACCTTCTCCAACAAAAGATGGCCTGGATCAGTGCTCAAGTTATACAAACAAAGCTAGATTCAGCAGGCCTGAATCTGATCTATGCTACAGCAACAAGGCGCACCAATTTCAGAAAGAAACACAATAAGCCTGTGGCCAGGAATTCCCAGCTCAGAAGGGCAGAATCCAACCTCTCCTCCCACAAGAGTGCAGACCACAAACCTTCTTAACGTAGTATAACTGACCTAAAGCCCAAGTGCTTAAGCCAGAAGTAACACAATTTTAGAATAGCAGCCACTGAGCCTTCAGTCAGCAATTCCCAGCTTAGAAGGATGTAAGCAACCTGTCCTGCCACAATAGTGCAGACAAACCTTCTTAATGTAAAACAACCTGTATGAAGCCCAAGTGCTTAAACCAACAGACTTAGAATAACAGTTACAATTTAATCAGGCTACTACCAAGCAGCAATAAATGCAGCAGAATAAATAAAATTGAGTACTTTTAAGAAGAGGCAAAAGCAAAATAAAGTAGGAGGAAACACAAATACAGTAAAAGCAGATGAATAAAGTGCATTTTTTTGTTAGTAAAGTGCAAGGAGAGAGGAAGGAAGAACCTAAGTGGGCTGGCCTTCTCAAATCTTTTGTCTGTATTAAGTAGAGTGAACACTAGACTCAGAATATGATCTCTCTGTACTCGGTTAAGTGAGCAAATGAGATGGACCAAGGAGGAGTGTTCTAATACAGACTTACAGGAGGGGCGGGCAATTCCAGAGCCACCAACACTAATACTAAATAACATAATGTTATCTTTTGACCTGAAGCAGCATTTCAAGGAGCAGTAAACATTTCAAAGAGCAGTAATTTGTATAAATTTGAGAAGCCAGCTTTACTGTTTAACAGTGTTAATGAATTTTCACTGGAAACAACAGTCTCAGTTTATTTGCACAGTCATTTATAAAGAAAATATATTTAAACAAATCATTGTCACTTGATATCATCATACTGATTTTTCATGTGTTTCCAGTACTATTTCCCAAAATATTTTTATCTGAATAAAGATTGAATAACAATGAAATAAATAACTGTTAATAAAGACTGAGCTGATATATTTCATTATGTGTGAATTTATTGTTTCCATTCCTTGTTTGCCCCTCTCTACCCTCCATGTCACTTTTTCTTGTTTAAGTTATACATTACTTTGTCTTTCTTTTTTCCATTTCTCCCATTTTTGTTTTTTTTCTACCACTCAATCCACATTCCTCCCAAGTCAGGGAACGTTCACTCACTGCCCATCCAGTAATGTTCTCATAGGATTGGAAATGTGGGACCAATCATACAGGCACCCTGGCATGGCAAAGACTGGTAAGCCACACTGAACATGGACTTTGGGACTTAGCTGAGGATGTTCTGAAGCAGGTAATGGAGAGGCATCTTTAAGCAGTCCAGAATACTCTTCAGCAGGTTCAAGACTTGCTGCAGCAGTCAGCACCAACCACTGCTTCACCATAAGACTCCACTCCCTCAACACTGGGGTCATTCACTCCCTCAACACTGGGGTCATCCACTGCAACAAACTCCTCTTCACCTCTGTCCTTCCCTAATCCTCTATCCTACATGCTCTAACCTTTGTCCTACTCAAACTACCCTCTTACATAAAAAGATTTATAAAATGGAGGGATCTTTCCCCCACCAAAAATGTAGTACCCCTCCTCTCCCACCTCCTCCAGCTCAGCCTTCTTAATGTAATTCTACTTTTTTCCCCTTGTTATGTTTCCTCTTTTTTCAGTTTTCCTTATATTCCCATTTTCATTCTTTTAAATCAGTCAGGGTGCCCACATAAAGATATCCCTATAGAAAACATAAAAAAAAAACTTTATATTCTTTTAAAAGTTACTATAAATAGCTGTGCTACATTCTGCTTGCCTTAAATACTCAAACCTGCTTGCACATATCCCCATACATTAACAATACTTGTAAATTTCCAAAATTATATAAGCATTTACATTTTTAGGTAATACTCTGTACATATTTAAGTATTAACTTCAGCAAGTCTATGCATTTCAGGAAAGTGGGCATTTTTTAAAAACAGCTTTTGCATTTACTTATTCAGGACAAATAACCTGCAGTTAGTATATTTGCATATAGGCTTAGTGGCGCTCTTCATGAATAACTGCTATGAAAATGAAAATCTCAGGACTATGTCCCTAAATTTGTATTTGATGTAAACATTTGTGTTAATTTTCCATCATCAGCATATATTGTTACTGGTCCTATTTAAGTGATCAAGGTTTCAGAACTTTGAATTTCAAATAGCCGAAACCATATGATCGAAGTTTTAAAACCTCTAATACCTAAATGGAGATCACCATACAGTGCAGAACAGGAATATTCCCTTTTCCTCACAGTAGTGCGATCTCAGAGTTGGTATATTTTAATAGCAGGGGACTGTGGGGGTGCAGGGGGACTTGCCCCCCCCCCACTGTATAAATGTGTATTAATTTGTTTTTGTTTTGTTTTTTTTTAAACTTCAGTCATATGGTCCCAACCATATGACATTCAAAGTTTTGAAATTTCGATCATTCAAAGTAGACCCATTGTTACACAGATATGAATTTTTTTGGGCTTTCATAAAAATAGTGAACAATGCAGAATGCCAATTATGCTATTTACCTTGGTGCTGCGGTAGCGTTGTCGCCTCACAGTAAGACGTTGTCCTGTTCGATTGTCAGCTAAAGCATCTTCTGTGTGGAGACATGCGTGAATGGGCGTACCTTCGTTGAAGGTTGTGCATCAGGGCTGGCAACTCGGCATGTAAAAATCTACTGCCAATCATTAGCGGACCTGAGCTCTACTGTGGCGACCCCTAACTGGGAAAAGCCGAAAGACACAACGACAACAACAACAACAACCTTTTCTGATACTTTCTGATGCTATTTGTTGCAAAGTCAGCTGTGCATTCACTTAACTGTTTTGGTGCTTCAGTTGAATTTTACCATTCTGTCATGGAATACCAGCATGTGCTGTGAATTAAAGTGTTTTGCTAAATCTAGATAGACTCTATTGCCTGTTAACAATTGATCAAGTATATTTGTTCACAATAAAGCATTGGTATCAAACTCAGCAGCAGCATCAGACCAGAACATTAGTGTTCCAATATTCAATGGTTTAGGAGACACGTCTGTAGTGCTAAGAATAGGTCTGTCTAGTGGGATTCTAGATGGGTGGCAATCACATTTCATTAGATGCAGTTTTGTAGGTCAGCTCCCAAATACTTTTCTAATACTTGCAGAAATTTTAACAAAATGTTTTAGCTTATCATGCGTAATGAAGTCAAGAAAGTATTTGTCTTCAAATTATTATATAATTCCAATTATATACCAAGAATGGAACTCACCATCCAGTCAAATTATGGATTTCAGAGATTTTTACACCCTTGCAAAACTTCCAGTCACCCTATAGGAGAAAACATTTGCAGTTCTAGAATGAGTGGGATCTATCAAACGTAAAACAAATCGAAAATATAAAAGGCAACCCTCACTATATACCATGAATTGCAGAAAAAAGGGACCCAGTACTAGTGTCAACTCACTCACACAAATAGAGCGCAGGAATTTTGCACTGTAACTTTCAATGGGCGGAGCCTAAGCCTTTAGACAGAAACAAATTATGTCCTCACATTTCAAACAAATGTTCATATCCCCGGATCCATAGGGTTTATGAAAGATGTTTAAATGGCAAACTCTTTAGCACAAAATATTTTTATAGTGGTAGTATTCTTTAGGTTCTAGGTCATAAACAGAATTGTCCCGGACCCCTTTAAATAAATCACGCCAAACACATAAAGCCATTTGACGACCTTTATTGAATATTATCATATAATGAACTTTAGGCACACAAAACAACATCAACTATCTTCATCAACAATGATCCTAGGGCAGCATAACTACTCACCCTGGATGATTATACTTCAGGGCAGCGTACCTGCTCACTCTGATACCTCCTCCACAGGGGCAGTGTACCTGCTCACCCACCACACTTAATAAGCAGCGTACCTCTCACCTTCTGACCAAACAACAATTAACCAATGAATAACCACCTTCTTTAGAGGGGGAACAGAAGAGGACAATTCTGTCCCTCTTCTCTGCTTTAAACTGCCCAAAATTCTTCCATCCAAAATCAAAAACAGGAGGGTAGGAGGGCCACCAACTCACGCCAAAATGTACCTACTTCCCCAAAGCCTTACCACTTAAGCCTACTATGAGTCCGTCCCTCCCCTTACATCACTTCCTTTAACTTCGCCCTTTCCCTTTAACTCTTTCATCACCACATTCACACTAACTAACCTACATGCAAAGCCTCCCATTAATTTCTAATCTATACCCCCCCTTACACCTTGCTTGTGGGACCGGGACAACTTAGTTTGTCCCAAACTACATTTGTCTCTGCACCCTTTAAATAAACCACACCAAACACATAAAGCCATTTGACGACCTTTATTGAATATTATCATATAATGAACTTTAGGCACACAAAACAACATCAATTATCTTCATCAACAACGATCCCAGGGCAGCATAACTACTCACCCTGGATGATTATACCTCAGGGCAGCATACCTGCTCACCCACAGGGGCAGCATACCTGTTCACCCACTACACTTAAATAGGCAGCATACCTGCTCACCTCCTGACCAAACAACCATTAACCAATGAATAACCACCTTCCTTAGAGGGGGAACAGAAGAGGACAATCCGGTCCCTCTTCTCCACCACTAGCCTGATCCCCAGGCTGTTCACCCTCCTAAACCCTAGCCTCAACCATACCCTCTAGAAACAGCTTCAAATGTAGATTAAACAGATCCAATCCGAGATCATTAAGATAAACCCCATCCATTTGATACCAGCCCTCCTCTCCATCCCCAAAATGTCTGTGTTCAATGGTATGAATCCCCATAATTCTTAATTGCCTTGCCAATCTCTGATTGATGAACCTCCTGACCTTTTCAATCACCCTATAACTATGTGCGTTCCTCCAACACAAATGAGGAATCAACTCTGACCAAACAATTTCCATACCCGGGTACAATGTCTGTAATCTCAACAAGTGCTGTAGGATAATACCTACTAAATGCTTCTTAGAAAGAATGCCCAAACCATTGCCCCCCAAATGAACTACTAATATGCCAGGACACCCTTCCTTCATTTTAACCTTCTCAAATTCAGGCAGCAACTTATCCCACCTAATACCCCTAACCCCATGCCAAGTCACTGACCACCCTAAATGTGATAAACCCAAATTTTACCCATCTTCCCTGACTAAAGCACTCTTCTCCACCCAGTGGATATACGAATGCCCCAAGATGAGGATATGTTTCCCTAAAAGAAAGAAGAAAAAGAAAGTTATTAATCAGGACAACGACTAAATATATGATAAAAATGCATTTGAAGACCACCTCCTTAATCTCTTACTAACTTCAATGGAACAACCATATCTAGCTAAATCTGAAACCCTGCCAATTCTAAAAGAGTGAGCTGCAAACCTATACACAGGAAATCCAATGCAGTGTAAAATTCTCCTAACCAAACCTATAAATCTACTACTTGATACCACCTTCCCATCCACAGAACAAAAAATTAACTCATCTACACTCCCCATCCACCTCCTCTTGAATTCTTTAGCCCATGTTACTGGGCAAAGGCTAGGATTCCTGTCAGGCTTAATCACCACCATGAAACCCCTACCCAATTGATCTGTCTTACTCTTCCTTAATGCAGCAGTAACTTCTCTCTCAGCTATGATAACATCCTTCCAACATAATGAACCTAACAACTCAGAAACACGGAAGGCACCAAAATATAACCATGTACACAGTGTGTCCCACATGAAGTAATCCAAAGACCCAGCTTGTCATAACCCTAACCCACTCAACAAAACTTTCAATACCACCCTCGTAAGCAGCCACTGAGTGTCCCTACATTCCACCACCATTCTCCTCCAACCCCTCAACATCCGCCCTAATGTCCAGGACTTTGTGAAATCTTGCAACCTCGCTACCGTAGTGAAAATGCTAATAACAGCCAAATTCACCTTGACCATCTGCAAAGCCTTGCCTATCCCCCAGGCATGAGCCACATATCACAACGATAATTTCTCTGACCACACCCCCTCCTCTTCTGGCAACTGCAAAACAAACTGATCAAAATAAGAAAGAGCCCTACCATAACCCTTCCTCATAGAAGGACCCCAGGAATGCTGCACCAACTGCCTGGCTATCTCAACCCAAGATTCCACACCTCCTCCAGCAGGGTTTTTGGCACATCCTCCACCCACGGAGCCAACCCTCGAAACCTGCAAAACTGAAATCAGGACAAGCTATCAGCAATATCATTCTTTACGCCAGGCACGCACACTCCTGTAAAGGAAACATTTATTAACAGGCTCTACAAAACCAATTTACGTAAAACCAACAGCAACAATCCTGACTTAGCCATCTTCTTTTGCAACATCCTCACCACAGCCATATTGTCAGAATGAAAAACTAGTCGTTTGTCCCTCAAATGCTCCTTCCACACCACAGAAGCTGCCCATATAGGCATCAACTCTAGAAAGGCCATGTCAAGCCTCCATTCCTCATTCCAATCCCGAGGCCATTCAGCTGCAAACCACCGACCCCCAAAGTAGGCCCCCACACTGGCACCCCAGCTGCATCCATAAACAACTGAAGTTCCTCCTGCCCCACCCAGTCAGATTGCCAGAAAGAGATCCCATTAAATTGTTGCACAAAACCATCCCACAACACAAAGTCCTCCCGCACCAGTTTGGTCACCCTAACCCAATGATGTTTATTCCTACCCCCTTTCAACATATAAGCCACAGACCTACAAAAGGCTTGCCCTGGGTGCACAGCTCAACAGGCAAAATTCAAAAGCCCCAACAACTCCATGACTGATCGAATCCGTATCTTATCCTTGACCAGCACCAAACGTATAGCCGTCTGAAGCCTCTCTATCTTATCCTTGGGTAGACAAAACAGTCCCCACTCCATGTCTACCATTAATCCCAGAAATTTTAAAGCTCTTGATGGACCATCCATCTTATGCTGAGCTCACGGTACCCCCAACTCCTGACACATGCACCCCCCCTCGTGCTCCTGCCCTTCCTTCGCCCACCAGTAGAAAATCATCTAAATAATGCACTGCCTTCTGCGTTCCTACTCTCTGCTGCCAAATCCAATGTAATACGGTACTGAACTTCTCAAAGGTCGCACATGCCACTGAACAACCCATAGGCATAGCTGTATCAAAGTAGTACTTATCACCTACCTTCATACCCAGTAACAGTCAATCCTCACTCCTAATAGACAACAAGCAAAAAGCAGACTCAATGTGAACTTTAACCAGTCTTGGCTCCTGAAATTCCCTGATCACTTTCACAGCATCTTCTAAGGATGCATAATACACCCTGACCTTCTCATCCACAATAAAACCATTCACTGAATTCCCTACCGGATGCGACAGGTGATGTATCAGTCTGAATTCCCTGGCCCATTTCTTCAGTACTAACCCCAAGGGTGACACCATGTTACTACTGAAAGGTGGACTCTCAAAGGAACCCAATAAATGCCCCATCCGACACTCCTTCTCCACCAAAACTTCCAAGATGTCCTCTTTACCTTGAACTGAACACAGGTTCTTGCAACCCCCCCATCCCCTCCCACAGTGGACTTTATAGGAAACCCACTGAAACCCTTGTAATATCTCAGTCTTTATTGCAAGGCCAGGAAACCGACAAAGCATACCTGGCAGGGCCTCCACCTTAATGAGGATGGTGCCCCTTCCTCTATTGCCTCTAAAGAACCCAAGTCCCCAGGACCCACAAAAATTACCCCTACCCCAGGCTGGTTGAAACCCCTGCGAGCAGAGGAATCCACTGTCACGAGCCATAACATTGGCGTTCCACGTGGAAAGGTCCTGCTGACTGCAGTAAACATTCAAATGACTCCCTCTGCATTTTGAACAAGTGTGTGCAAATTTGCACCCTACCCATGAACAAGAACCACAATTAAAAGGCCAACACACACACCCGCTTCATCTCCTCCCACTCATCCTCCTGTTAAACCCACCATAACTAACCATCATCATAGCTAACCATATATCTGGATGACTCACCTCCCAATGTAGTGACTGGTCCACAGCCTTCCATTTGCGGAAACTCTGATTGTACCAAAGCCATGCATTCCCCGGCCTTAACCGTTGTGCCTCCTGACTGGTAAGGAAACATCCTAGAAGAGTCCCTCTCCAGATGTACCGCCATATAGTAAATAAAGCTGACTACCTAATTATCCCACACCCTAGGGCAAAGCTTACCTACCCCCTTCCTCCCCAACACCACTAAATCCACCAGCAAGTCCTTGCTATTAGACGACTCAGCCTTCACTAACCGCTGGACACCTTCCGCATCAATCAACTCAAACAAATCCACATACTTGCCTTCCCATATTTTTTCTTTCACTGACCCCGGAATGTGCGGTGTCAGAAAAAATGCTCTAGCCTCTTGTCCCAAAGCTTGGGTGGCTAACCAGTCCCCTGGCTGTAGCTCAAAGTCAGAGCCTACCTCCAAGTCAAAAACCGAACTGTCCCTGGAACATACACCCACTACCAAGTCGCATCTCCGACAGTATACCTGGCTCCCTGTGCCAACCCCCTCTGAGCACCCATTGTCGCTTGTAATCCCCCCCAAGATCCCCACCTAACAGTTCTCATTCATCCCCCTACCCCCCACAATCCTTAACACACAGTTCCCCAGCCACTGCTGAAATAAAACCATTACCTGCACCTTCATCTTGAGATGTACTGGGAGCTGGTGTATCCACTGCAACCATCTGCTTCACTGTCTGCTGTCTTTTCCACCAAGCTGGGATTCTCACCAAGGGGCACCGCCTCTTCTGACCTGGAACTTGTTCTGGTTCCATTACCACCTCGGACGTCGCCACCTCCTGAAATAACTCCTCAGCCTAGGCCACAATAGCTTGCCATTGCTGACATACTCCTGGTAAGTTAGCCATCTGTAAGAAAAGAAACACATAACATTAACACTGCTCCTTGAACTGAACTGCCCTATTCCCTCCCCCCAATGCATTCTGTCCAAACTACATTAAAGAATACCCAAAATTATAGCTAGTCTCAGCCCAAACTTGCTCATAAGAAATCAACCTTTTGGTCTAGCTATAATATGCATCTTCTGTTACCACAGACATCCACACACATAGATTAAAGTATTCCAGCTCCCTAAAACCAACTGCAACTAAACCAAGTTCAGCAAACAAACTTCAGCATATGTCACTTCATGCAAACTGCAAACATTCATGCACACAATGAACCCCATCCTCATAGAAATCATTACTTTTCTCCTTTCAAAGCCAAAGTATAATTAAAGTTTGTGAACCTAGTATTGTTTTAATTTTTGATGTTAACCAAAAGTGTTCCTCACAGCACCAGCAATGTGCCCAGAACTGCCTCCTTCTGCAGCTTATATGGACTTACCTGTATTGACAGCATAACTAAATAAGTCTGCAAATTCTTTCTTTTTTTTTTTTTTGAGACCAATTTTTCCTACTACTAATAAAACTGGTTATCTTTCTTCCACATTGCCCTAATTTTACCTGCCAATCCTGGTATTTATGACTTTGTGTCTCTCTGTACATAAGACACTAATTTTTGGGTGTG
Organism: Protopterus annectens; assembly: GCF_019279795.1. Lineage (NCBI taxonomy): Eukaryota > Metazoa > Chordata > Ceratodontiformes > Protopteridae > Protopterus > Protopterus annectens. Next base: position 677,027,589 of record NC_056730.1, read on the forward strand.
GCAGGATCATTGGGTTGCTTCCAGCATGGATGCTGAATATTCATTATTGTGCATCTCATTATTAAATAAATATTTATTCCTTTTTTTTTTTTTTTTAACACCGATCCTGGACTCCCATAGCTCTCCCTCCTTAACAGGGAGAGCATTAGCATGCTCTCATCAATGACCACCGCCTCCAATGTGCATGCATGAAAGTGACAGCCCTGCCAAAACCCCACAGCTTTACATACCCGCAAATTTTTCAAAAGTACTGCAGACTGAAATGGAAAAGCTGCACAAACCCACCAGGGTGGAATTAAAGCATCCCCCACCACTACCACTGACGGTAAATGCAAGAAACAAAAAGGGGAGCAAACAAATCCCCCACATCCTTCACCACAACAACCAGGCATACCTCAAGGAGGCTGCATGACCCCAGGCCTGCCCCCAGACCGCATGGACCTACCTCTCCCCCATTGGACCACCTATACCATGACTGGACCCACGAAATTACCCCGATCCACCACCAGACCACCAGCAATCATCCTCAACAACACTACAGCACCACTGGATTACCATGAAACTAAGAAAACTGACAGCCACGCCACCAGGCATGCCACCACACTCCAGTCAAACACCACACACCACCATCCATACCTCCTATCACCTAAACACCAACTCCAGCCTCTCCCAAAGGCTCCCTACTTCATACCCCCTTTTACAATAACCCTTTCACTCTACCACCTTACCCGCAGAGAAAAAAAACAAAAAAACACCATACCAATTCCACTTCTCTCCTCAGTCCCACCCGCACTATACAAGGCCTACCTTAATCCACGATACCTACAGGTCGCCTGGACGTGGGCTAGCTGTAACACCACCAACTCACGCCAAAATGTACCTACTTCCCCTAAGCCTTACTACTTAAGCCTACTATGAGTCCCTCCCTCCCCTTTCATCACTTCCTTTAACTTTTCACTTTCCCTTTAACTCTTTTATCACCACCATCACACTAACTAACCTACATGCAAAGCCTCCTATTAATTTTTAATCTATACCGCCCCTTACCCTTTGCTCGTGGGACTGGGACAACTTAGTTTGTCCCAAACTACATTTGTATCAGTCACACTAAACGCAGTAACAATTAACTTTGTAATATTTTGTAAACAACTTACAATATCTCAGCAACTACTCAAGTTGCAAACATACTGTCAGCAGCATTTTATTAATCTAGCTGAGAGCTTTCATATGAGGCTAAGGATTTCTGCCTTTGTTACTTGGTTGTTGAGATATTTAGAAATATATGAAAACTGTGTCTATATAAATTAATATCATAAAAACAACAGTTAATCTCTATTTACCTGAACTAGACAGAGGTCAAATATTAATGCAGTTGAGTTTGCCATTATGTAAGGTTTAAGATGAAATCTTTTAAAACCTTGTATATAGCATGGTTCTGGAATTATTGATGCAAATATGAACAAGTAATATTTGACGCCTAGATATGTCAGTAGGAGTTAACTGCAGATGCACCTGGAGGCATCACTTAGACATAATGAGTTGGATTTAAATGCAAAGTTCTAAAGTAACACATTTTATAAAATCCTTTTTTTCTTTTCTTTTTTTTTTTTTTGTTTTGAATTTGCATTTGCACTTATTTACATTATCTACACGTTCACAGTTGACCCTGTATAACCATATATGAAGTGGCCAATAATATCAGAATATTGTGACTGATGCTTGTGCCTGCACTCTCTAATTATAAACCTTTCCATTAAGACACAGATAACATGTAAGAGATCCAGAATATTGTAACAGTTCTTTGGCATTTATAACTATGCACCAAAATCTTCATTAAAATATATGTCCAACATATAATGTTACAGAAAAGTAACAAAAAATTAGTAGTGGTTTTTAGCTGTGCATTACTTGATGTGAAAGATAGGCATAACTGAGATATTTGCATCAGCAGTAGTAATAGTGTGAACCATTTTCATTTAACATATTAAATGAAATAATTTACTATTATAGAAAAGTTAGTGTAATCAGTACAGCCCATGTAGTACCATGGGCAACTTCAATATCCGCAGTATTTCTTTTCAAAGGAATATGACACAATAGTTCTTTAAATTATTCATTAATTTAAAAAACAAACATATTTTACACTAATACATTTATGCTATGGTAGTGTTTGTGTGACAATATTTCACATTTAATGACTCTTCTAACACTCAACTCCTTTGGACTTTGCTGTCAGGGTTAAATCCTCTCATTATAATTAAATAAAGCAACTTTCACACAGAGTTACACCATATAGTACATCAAAATAGGATTACTGAAATCATTGATTGAAATGCAGTTTCCAGACATGTTTTTTCCCATGTCTATGAGAAATGCCTCATATTCCTCTTCTGAGACCAATGCTGATGCATCACATCCAAAAAGATGCATGTCCAGATCCTAACATTAATTAAAACATGTATAATTTCAGACAAGCCTGATGCTGGTGGTGACTGAGCTGTAAAGGTCTACATAACATAAGTGCATATCCCCTGTATTTTGGCATCCAATACAGTGATAGTAATTATACCCTTTACCTTGAGAAATGCTGGCATTGTAACTAAACTAAGCCTCTGGAAATACTGTAAACTCAGTTTGCAGTGAAGAATAATATTGTCAGCAGAGCCTGAGTGATACAACATAACAAAAGACTTCATACAGCACTTTTTAGTACATATATTTTTGACACACACCTTTTTAAACACACTTTTCACATTTATTTTAATGTGTATTTTAACATGCAATTGTTAATATATGTTTTTTTATTGAAAAATGATTTTTTGTTAGGCTACTTTGGTACAAGTTATTTATGTTGTAATGTACCTATTTCTTTTAAGTAGTTAGAGTACTTAATTAATACATCACTTCCTTCTATCTCATTTTTACATCTATATAAGCACTTTCAATGCTATTTTATTGCTGAATCTGATAAAGTCCTGTTAAGCAGGATGAAATTGCTTATTCCTTTTGTACTACAAATAAAATAAGTTTTTTCCTTGCTTTTTCTTCATGGTATTTTGGGAGTCTTTATGGCCTAGGACCATCTGAGCCAGTTTTGCAGTGATAGTGTTTGTGTATTTGTTGCCTTAACTACTACACTCAGAAATTTGGACTTGTATTGTCAGCAGATTGCTCATGCTTAACATGATTTTTTTCTATTTTAGTGTATTGTGTTCCAAAATTCTTTAATTGCCAAGTAATCCTGTAAAACCTTGGCTTGCAACTACTTTATATGCTTCTCATGGAGATAGCAGTAAAAAGGTATTTGGTGTAGCTATTACATCTGAAAATGTCATACAATATTCTAATACCAACTGAACTCATATCTAGAGAAATAACATTCTAATGTATCCATTTTTTCACTTCCCTAATTTGTGCTTTGGTATGTTTATTAATTGAGTGAAAGTTTCAGAGTTACACATTTATATTAGGAGTAAATATCATATGGTAAAGGAATTAAAATCCAGGAAAATAATCCATTTTCTTATTTCATATCCAATAAATTATACATCTCTATAGAGGAAGGCAAGATCGATATCTCTGTGCAGATAATAGTACTGCAAAATAGGAATATGTACAAATATAAAAGAAGAATATGGCTTACAGAGAGTGAATGCAGGATTTCTGTTGCAGTTGTTCCAATTGAGTTTTTTTATTTGGTTCTATAGAGCCCAGTTATAATTCTTCCACCCAATCCATTATAAGAACATTATTGTGAAATATGCCTTGGAACTCATTAACAGTATGGACACATTATACTGAAGCTACTGTTTGAATATGCAAAATCTAAACATTGAGCATCACCTTCTCATGGCCAGAAAACATGCTTGTGATGATGTTGTGTTGCAACAAGGCTTGTGTAAACAATGTGATCACAGAATGGTAAACAGTTTTCAGTTCAGTAAGTGAGTATGTGCAAACAGCACAATAATAGATCAACTTGGACTATATGAAAGGCAGAGGAAGCCTAACAATTCCAGACACAGCTCTTAATTGTATTAGGGACAAACCTCAGCAGAATGAGGGACAAATCCAGAAATAATCAGGGACAATTGGGGACAGATTATAAAATGCTAGTACTATTAACTGAAGATGTTGACAGAATACAAGAGCGTGACTTTAATATACATTTTCTGAAGTAAAAAAAGTGTAGGTTCATAGGTTCGTAGGTTCATACTAGGCTATCTGCCCTGGGGCAATTATAAGCCTAGCCCGATTCTGTATGGCTTACGCCACCCCTTGATTTGAGTATACAGTGCCCTTTTTTAAGGTTTAGTTTACTGTGCCTCTGTCTAATAGTGACACGGGAGTAATCCCTGGGACAAACCTACGATCCCCCATCCACTTATCGAGATTCTTCTTGAAGAGATTCAGTGAGGTGCTCTGCCTCACATGAACTGGAATTGTATTCCAGAGCGAAGGGAGCCTCTGGGTTATGAACCTGTCCCTCCAGCAAGTTCTATTTATTTCTGTGCTGAGGTTCAAGTCCCTCGAGCGTGTGGCTCTAAGGGATTTAGATTTACTGAGGTGGAGCATGTCCATTAATTCTGGATTTGACATAGCTTTGTATGTCAGGCATAGATCGCCTCGAAGTAGGCGGTATGCAACTGAGTAGAGCTGGAGTTTTTTTAACCGAGCAGTATATGGCATCTGTTTGAGACCCTTGATCCTCTTGGTGAGATACTTTTGGGGTCTTTCTAATTGCTGCAGGTGTCGGGTAAGGTACATCCCAAAAGGGGCATTGTATTCTATGATGGGCCTGATGAGGGATGAATAAAGGAGCACGATTACCTCTCTTGATCTAGATGCGAAACCCTTCGTGATGAGGTGGGCTATGTAGAAGGTCTTTCTAACCACTTTGGCAATGTGGTTTTCAAAGGAGAGATTGCTATCAACTTGGGTCCCCAGGTCCCTAATAACTTTCTCTGTACTTAATGGGTTTCCGCCTATGTGGTAATTTGTGGGCACATTGTTTTTGCTAAAGGGTATGACTATACATTTTTTGGCATTTAGCTTTAAACCATGGCGCTGGCACCAGTTATCTGTCTCTGTGAGACCTTTTTGAAGGATGTTTGTGTCAGCTGGAGAGTTGATTATGGCGCCCAGTTTGCAGTCGTCTGTAAACTTGGTGAGCCATAGTCCTCCCACGTTTGCCTGTACCACGGAAAAGTGTATACCGAACAAGAGTGGTCCCAGGACAGAACCCTGTGGGATGCCACTTGTGACCGGTTTTGAGTCTGACATGGCTCCAGCAACTCTCACTCTGTGGGTTCTGTCTTTGAGCCAGTTTGCGACCCATCTTGTGACATAGGGGTTTATATTTAAGCTGGATTGCTTATCTATGATGCCCGAGTGGGGTATTGTGTCAAATGCCTTTGCAAGGTCCAGATAGGCTGTGTGGACTACCTTCCCTTCATTTATGGCTTTGGTGACTGTTTCAAAGAAGTCAACCAGGTTCAAAAGGCAGGATCTGCCCTTGACAAAGCCGAACTGGGTAGGATCTAGTGTCTGTAGGTCCCCAATGTCTTTGTTTATGAGCTCCATGATGATCCTCTCCATAGCCTTGCAGACTAAGCTAGTCAGGCTTATGGGGCGATAGTTTCCAGGGTCCGTAGATGCTCCACCTTTGTGGAGTGGGACCACTGTTGCTGTACGCCATTCTGTGGGCACATATCCTGTAGTGAGGCTGAGATTGTAAAGCTGTTTTATTTGAGGGATTAGTTCCTCTTGTAGTTCATGTAGGATGCAACCTGGGACGCCATCTGGTCCCATGGAAGCAGTGTTTTTTGCTTTGGAGAGGGCAGCCTTCACCTGAGCATCTGAGATGTTTGGGAGGCAGCCCTCTGCCGGGATAGATATTTGCTTTTTTGTGGGGGAGGGGGTGGAGAAGTTTGCACTGAACCTGTCTGCCAGGATATTGGTGATGTCTGTGGGTTCAGTGTATTTTTTGTCGTTTAGAATCAACTCAGAACAAGTCTGGGAGTTGCATCCCAGGTTTCTAACATAACTGAAAAAAGCCTTATGATTGTCTTTGGTGTCCTGTGCAATTTTTCTCTCGAAGCTGGCCTTGGAGGATTTTATGAGGGATTGTAATTTTTTGCTAGTACTGATCAGAGATGCCTTCCCTATTAGGGATTTTGCTCTATCATGTAGTAGCTTCCTCCTTCTGTTGTACAGTTTATTTATGGCAGGGGTCCACCAGACTGGACGCCTGCCTTTGGATGATTGGGTCTTGGTTTTGTTTGGGATAGCATGATCCATGCATTCCTGGAGATGTCCGTAGAATGCATTTATATAGGATTCTGCAGTTTGGGCTGTAGTTTCCACTGGCCCTGGGGCCTTGAAGGATTCCACTTCGGTTTTAAGAAGTGAGAAGTTCGCTTTTGAGAAGTTTTTCACTGTGGTTTTCTGGGCTGGGGGTGGGGTCGGGATGTGGACATCCAGTGAAATTAATTTATGGTCTGATCTTACCAATGAGGGATATACTTCTGGTGTGGAGCATAGAGTCCCCATGTTGGTAATGATCAGATCTAGTATGTTGTCCCCTCTTGTGGAAGTGGTGACTAGTTGTTCCATAGCATTTGAGTTTATAATTTCCAGGAATCTTTGGGCTAAGGTGCTGGGGCTTGAGTAGTGCTTCCAGTCAATGTTTGGGTAGTTGAAGTCGTCCAATATAATGGTGTTCGAAGAGATCTTCATGTTCTCCAATGTTTTCAGGAAAGTCGAATGGGATTCCTGACTTTGAGAGGGTGGTCTGTAGGATGCTATAAACTGAAAAGCAGTCTTGCCCACTGTTAGTTGCACATGGATGGTCTCCGATACTTCGTGCAATGCCACTAACCTGGAGGTGTGGATATCCTTGATAAATATGGAAACTCCCCTCCTTTTGTGGTTCGGTCCGGGTTTTGGGGCGAAAAGCATGATATGAGGTATAGCCTGGTAGTGCTGGGGTACTCTCTGGAGCCTTGAACCAGGTTTCTGTCACTGCACAGATATCGATGTTCTCCATACTGAGGAGAGCTTCGAAAAGTGCATCTTGAGGTTAAGACTTCTGGCATTTAGCAGCATTACCCTTAGTTTCTTGTTCCTTGTGCTGTCTATGGGGTGGGTTTGACTTTTGAGCCTTGCCTAAAAAAGGCACTATGGGGGTGGCAAGAGCCTTTGCCAATATCAGAAAGCCCAGTGGTGACAGGTGCAAGCCGTCCCTAGCGAAGCAACGTGGCTTGTCGAGCATGTCATCCCAGGCTGACAGACACTGGATCCCCTTTGAATGACACCAACATTTTAGCCAATTGTTAAAATCTATCATTTTGTCTTTGTACTGTGGCATCATTCTAGGTGAGGGTAAGATGCTGCTCAAGGTCAGGGTCATACCAGCCTGGGCAACATGATCAGAGAACTCCTCTATGTCTCTTTTCATGTAGTCCAGGGAGGTACGTCTCAGGTCATTCACACCAGCATGTACAATGACCGAGTCATATTTGTATTTGCTTTGGAGTGACCTGAGTGCTTGCGTTATGTGTCGGATCCTAGCACCCGACAGGCAGCTCACTGTGACCTTCTCTTTATTCAGCCTGGTGAGCAGGACGTCAGTGTGTCTGACAATAGAGTCACCTATAACAAGAGTATCAGGTGTGTTATTCAGCCTTAAGGACTGTGGCTGCTTGGCACACTGACTTTGTGGGTTATGTGTTGTGTGTGTTTTGTTTTGAGGTAGCGTTTGCTTGGATGTCTGCTTTGGAGGTCTCTGTTGCTTAGGTAGATTTTTATTTAGAGCCTCCGAGTATGTTTTTGTGTATTTATGTGTTTGGTTCGCTGATGTGGTGGGACTATGTGATACTGGAATTGTGTTATGTGAGGTTACCTTCTCCTCCTGACTGGTTACACCAGTTTTGAGATGAGAGAGCTCAGCCTCCAGTTTGGCTAAATAGTTGCATCTCTCACATATATTTGAACCTGTTTGGGGGAGGAGAGGGTTGTCCGTGTACATGAGACAGATGTAACATTGCCTCAAAATTCCCTGATTCACCAGCTGGACTGGAGAGGAAACCATTGACTGACCTTTGGACATGCTAGAGTAATAGGGAAACTGAATTTGAGACGGACCAGTAGAGGACAGGGTAATCGTAGAGAGTATAAGAGTAAGTAGTGCTTATGGTTTAATAGTGCTAACTTGTAGGATTATTTAATTGGACCAGTGAAGGGCCTTAGAATGAGAATATGGTGTTTAAATTGAGAGATAGAGCAGTTCTAAGTGAAAAAGTGAAGAGCAGACTTTGTGGAGCCAGGAATAGTTTAAACCCAATTAGGCGGCGCTGCCCGCTGTTGCGCTATGCTCAAAAACACGCAAAACCACGCAAAAGAGGGTTTTAAGAGAGGAAGATGAAGGAGTTTTGGAATTGACCCAGAATGATCAATAAAACTACAGTTTCAAGTCAGTAACCACTCCCACAGGGGCAGGCAGGCTGCTCAATGTTTTTCACTGCCACTGATCAACAGAGAGACTTTCCTTTAGCCCAAGCAAAAAATGGCCTCACAGAAACTTACAAACAGTTCAAGAACAGCAAGCCTGTAAATGAACTTTTTTAAATCTCAGAAAAGTGGGAAAAAAGCAAGATTTTTTTTTGTTTTTTCAGATATAGCAGAGGTTAACAAGTATCAGCAAGTTATAACAGTGCAGTAAATGACCCCACACAAGAGTGCTAGGCCAAAGACAGATAAAATGCAAGTTTTGAGAAAAAAACGATTTTAAAAATAAGTGCAAACAGGAAATTCAGTAAACAGCTCTAGGTTGTGCTCTAAATACAGTTACTAATGCAGAAATCAAATTTAACAAGCCAGAAAATGCTCAAAATAGGTGGCTATGCAGAAAAACTTAGCAAATAAACAGAGTAAAAATACTTAAAGTCTCAAAAGTGGCTCCTTTCTTCTCTCAGCGTTTTCTCCTCTTGGTGGGTACTTCACCAACAGCCAACAAGCCTGAAAAGACACCAAAACCACGAGGCAACCAGGTTTTAAGAGAGGAAGATGAAGGAGTTTTGGAATTGACCCAGAATGGCCAATAAAACTACAGTTTCAAGTCAGTAACCACTCCCACAGGGGCAGACAGGCTGCTCAATGTTTTTCACTGCCACTGATCAACAGAAAGACGTTCCTTTAGCCCAAGCAAAAAATGGCCTCACAGAAACTTACAAACAGTTCAAGAACAACAAGCCTGTAAATGAACTTTTTTAAATCTCAGAAAAGTGGGAAAAAAGCAAGATTTTTTTTTTGTTTTTTGTTTTTTTCAGAGATAGCAGAGGTTAACAAGTATCAGCAAGTTATAACAGTGCAGTAAATGACCCCACACAAGAGTGCTAGGCCAAAGACAGATAAAATGCAAGTTTTTAGAAAGAAAACGATTTTAAAAATAAGTGCAAACAGGAAATTCAGTAAAAAGCTCTAGGTTGTGCTCTAAATACAGTTACTAATGCAGAAATCAAATTTAACAAGCCATAAAATGCTCAAAATAGGCGGCTATGCAGGAAAAAATAGCAAATAAACAGAGGAAAAATACTTAAAGTCTCAAAAGTGGCTCCTTTCTTCTCTCAGCGTTTTCTCCTCTTGGTGGGTGCTTCACCAACAGCCAACAAGCCTGAAAAGACGCCAAAACCACGAGGCAGCCAGGTTTTAAGAGAGGAAGATGAAGGAGTTTTGGAATTGACCCAGAATGGCCAATAAAACTACAGTTTCAAGTCAGTAACCACTCCCACAGGGGCAGACAGGCTGCTCAATGTTTTTCACTGCCACTGATCAACAGAGAGACTTTCCTTTAGCCCAAGCAAAAAATGGCCTCACAGAAACTTACAAACAGTTCAAGAACAGCAAGCCTGTAAATTAACTTTTTTAAATCTCAGAAAAGTGGGAAAAAAGCAAGATTTTTTTTTTTGTTTTTGTTTTTTCAGAGATAGTAGAGGTTAACAAGTATCAGCAAGATATAACAGTGCAGTAAATGACCCCACACAAGAGTGCTAGGCCAAAGACAGATAAAATGCAAGTTTTGAGAAAAAAACGATTTTAAAAATAAGTGCAAACAGGAAATTCAGTAAACAGCTCTAGGTTGTGCTCTAAATACAGTTACTAATGCAGAAATAAAATTTAACAAGCCATAAAATGCTCAAAATAGGCGGCTATGCAGGAAAAATTACCAAAAAAACAGGGGAAAAATACTTAAAGTCTCAAAAGTGGCTCCTTTCTTCTCTCAGCGTTTTCTCCTCTTGGTGGGTGCTTCACCAACAGCCAACAAGCCTGAAAAGACGCCAAAACCATGAGGCAGCCAGGTTTTAAGAGAGGAAGATGAAGGAGTTTTGGAATTGACCCAGAATGGCCAATAAAACTACAGTTTCAAGTCAGTAACCACTCCCACAGGGGCAGACAGGCTGCTCAATGTTTTTCACTGCCACTGATCAACAGAGAGACTTTCCTTTAGCCCAAGCAAAAAATGGCCTCACAGAAACTTACAAACAGTTCAAGAACAGCAAGCCTGTAAATGAACTTTTTTAAATCTCAGAAAAGTGGGAAAAAAGCAAGATTTTTTTTTTTTGTTTTTTGTTTTATCAGAGATAGTAGAGGTTAACAAGTATCAGCAAGTTATAACAGTGCAGTAAATGACCCCACACAAGAGTGCTAGGCCAAAGACAGATAGAATGCAAGTTTTGAGAAAAAAACGATTTTAAAAATAAGTGCAAACAGGAAATTCAGTAAACAGCTCTAGGTTGTGCTCTAAATACAGTTACTAATGCAGAAATCAAATTTAACAAGCCAGAAAATGCTCAAAATAGGTGGCTATGCAGAAAAACTTAGCAAATAAACAGAGGAAAAATACTTAAAGTCTCAAAAGTGGCTCCTTTCTTCTCTCAGCGTTTTCTCCTCTTGGTGGGTGCTTCACCAACAGCCAACAAGCCTGAAAAGATGCCAAAACCACGAGGCAACCAGGTTTTAAGAGAGGAAGATGAAGGAGTTTTGGAATTGACCCAGAATGGCCAATAAAACAACAGTTTCAAGTCAGTAACCACTCCCACAGGGGCAGACAGGCTGCTCAATGTTTTTCACTGCCACTGATCAACAGAGAGACTTTCCTTTAGCCCAAGCAAAAATGGCCTCACAGAAACTTACAAACAGTTCAAGAACAACAAGCCTGTAAATGAACTTTTTTAAATCTCAGAAAAGTGGGAAAAAAGCAAGATTTTTTTTTTTTTCAGAGATAGCAGAGGTTAACAAGTATCAGCAAGTTATAACAGTGCAGTAAATGACCCCACACAAGAGTGCTAGGCCAAAGACAGATAAAATGCAAGTTTTGAGAAAAACGATTTTAAAAATAAGTGCAAACAGGAAATTCAGTAAACAGCTCTAGGTTGTGCTCTAAATACAGTTACTAATGCAGAAATCAAATTTAACAAGCCATAAAATGCTCAAAATAGGCGGCTATGCAGAAAAACTTAGCAAATAAATAGAGGAAAAATACTTAAAGTCTCAAAAGTGGCTCCTTTCTTCTCTCAGCGTTTTCTCCTCTTGGTGGGTGCTTCACCAACAGCCAACAAGCCTGAAAAGATGCCAAAACCATGAGGCAGCCAGGTTTTAAGAGAGGAAGATGAAGGAGTTTTGGAATTGACCCAGAATGGCCAATAAAACTACAGTTTCAAGTCAGTAACCACTCCCACAGGGGCAGACAGGCTGCTCAATGTTTTTCACTGCCACTGATCAACAGAGAGACTTTCCTTTAGCCCAAGCAAAAAATGGCCTCACAGAAACTTACAAACAGTTCAAGAACAGCAAGCATGTAAATGAACTTTTTTAAATGTCAGAAAAGTGGGAAAAAAGCAAGATTTTTTTTTTGTTTTTTGTTTTTTCAGAGATAGTAGAGGTTAACAAGTATCAGCAAGTTATAACAGTGCAGTAAATGACCCCACGCAAGATTGCTAGGCCAAAGACAGATAAAATGCAAGTTTTGAGAAAAAAACGATTTTAAAAATAAGTGCAAACAGGAAATTCAGTAAACAGCTCTAGGTTGTGCTCTAAATACAGTTACTAATGCAGAAATCAAATTTAACAAGCCAGAAAATGCTCAAAATAGGCAGCTATGCAGAAAAACTTAGCAAATAAACAGAGGAAAAATACTTAAAGTCTCAAAAGTGGCTCCTTTCTTCTCTCAGCATTTTCTCCTCTTGGTGGGTGCTTCACCAACAGCCAACAAGCCTGAAAAGACGCCAAAACCATGAGGCAACCAGGTTTTAAGAGAGGATGATGAAGGAGTTTTGTAATTGACCCAGAATGGCCAATAAAACTACAGTTTCAAGTCAGTAACCACTCCCACAGGGGCAGACAGGCTGCTCAATGTTTTTCACTGCCACTGATCAACAGAGAGACTTTCCTTTAGCCCAAGCAAAAAATGGCCTCACAGAAACTTACAAACAGTTCAAGAACAGCAAGCCTGTAAATGAACTTTTTTAAATCTCAGAAAAGTGGGAAAAAAGCAAGATTTTTTTTGTTTTTTGTTTTTCAGAGATAGCAGAGGTTAACAAGTATCAGCAAGTTATAACAGTGCAGTAAATGACCCCACACAAGAGTGCTAGGCCAAAGACAGATAAAATGCAAGTTTTGAGAAAAAAATGATTTTAAAAATAAGTGCAAACAGGAAATTCAGTAAACAGCTTTAGGGTGTGCTCTAAATACAGTTACTAATGCAGAAATCAAATTTAACAAGCCAGAAAATGCTCAAAATAGGCGGCTATGCAGAAAAACTTAGCAAATAAACAGAGGAAAAATACTTAAAGTCTCAAAAGTGGCTCCTTTCTTCTCTCAGCATTTTCTCCTCTTGGTGGGTGCTTCACCAACAGCCAACAAGCCTGTGAATTAGTGTCATTATTTATATATGTACAATTCAACACTTTTCTCCAGTGGTCATCATTTATACAAGGGATCAATAACGGGAGAGCTAAACTTGGAATCAAACTCAGGGACATCTCTGTAACTCATGGATAGTTGAATGGTATTATATATATATATATATATATATATATATATATATATATATATATATATATATATATATATATGTACCAGTGGACTAGGAAATGTGCAGGTAGTGGACATGTGACAATATTGGTAGCATTGCCATGTATACTGGGAAATAAAACACAGGTAGTAACTGTCTAAAATGAAGCAATTGTGATGTTTGAACAGACATGAATATAACACAAGGGTACAAATTCACATGCCTTACATGTATTGAAGTAAAAATATAGGGGTTATGAGGAAGCTACATGCATAAAACTGTTGCCCAGCTGAGACAAATAAGTAACACCCATGGCATAATTCACAGACACCTACTAATAATGGCAACAATCATAACAGTAGAGGCTGCACCAGGTATGCTGGGAAAGGTAGTAAATGAGATAGTTAAGACGTGCCAGAAAAGTATGCAGTGCAATCCACAAGGACCTGCCTATGAAACAGAAATGTCACTTTGAGCAGCACATTACTTGCAGATTACACTGCAAAGCATTGGTGAAAATGCAAAACTATAATAGATGAGGAAGTAAATATACTACAGATGTGGGACATATCATCAGAAATATACTAAGAGGAAAATCCTGAAATATACAAGTCAAGGTAGTACAATAACATTAGAGTATGTGACTACAACTTTCAGTGTATGCATATGGACATGAGTGGGTTTGTGTTAAAGGAAGGCCACCCATGATAGTTAGCCCTCAGGAGAAGTAATAACAAGAAAAATGTGCCTGATGTCTGTATTGGATAATGACAACTGTAACATGCATTGTTTCACCTTATCATCTGTGTTAATATTGTAAAGTTGTTGTGGCTTACATGTGTAGTTTCTGCTGCTACCACACATACACACAAGTTAATGTAGTTTGACAAAGTATACCATTGAAGGTGGTATACTATCATGTCAGAGATCAAAATGTCTCCTCAGTTAAATAATATGCAACACAGTCATAATATCTGGCAATATACTTCACTTATGGGTGCAACAGTACCATCAGGTAGTAAGTGAAGTGTAAAAAGTGCTAGAGGTCACATGTAACAGCTGTACAGCAGCATATAATATAGATGATTATGCTCAGATCACTGATCATAATCTATTTATTATGTGTTTGAGACACAGATGCCAAGAAATTCACCTCAAGAGCGATGCCCTAGAGGTGAATCTTGGCATCCATGTTGAGAACACATAATTCAAGGTTATGATCGGTGCCACACGCATAATTCTTTCTAGTGTATTAAGATTTATCTTCTTCATGTACTACTAGTTACAAGGAACACTTAGTGGACATTGTCAGAAAGGTTATGTAATGCAGTCCATTATCTTTACACTTACCTTTCATGACTCTCAACTGTCTACATTTTCACAGAACATAAAGGTTATCACTTCATATTTTTTATCTGTTCCTCATAAAAGCTGTGCTTTTTGGACAAACCACTGGGGATTGAAGTCTCTAAATAAAGATGTACATTTGAGTTTTGGCGTTTGTATCCTTCAGAAAATGTGTGCTAACACATCCTATTATTCTAGTGAGTTTCTACTTTTTAGAGGAAGGTAGTGACAGCTTACCAGTATAGACAGCAAGCATAAACAAATATTTTGTTCTGCTGCTATTATTTGCTGTTCAATACTGTTAGATTTTACTGCTCAGTGATAGACCTGACCATAACAACTTAAGTAGGGATGCTTAACAATTGTTAAAGTTACATTTTATGCTACTCTGATGCTTTATTAGTTTATGGGTTTTTTTTTCTGAATATCAGAGCATAATCACTGTGCCCTATGTACTATAGTGTTGTTATCCTCTACACATTGGTCACTACCTCCATTGCACAGATGTTTCTAGAGCCAAGCTGTCAGAGACAAATTACTAGATGTTTTTGCCACAGAATAACAAATGACAATAAGTATTTCACAACACTGATAACTTATTAGGCTTTCTGCATACCATCATGTAATGGACTACCTCATTATACCAAGCATGCCTCATAAGGTAAAACAGCAACTACCAAATGAACATCACCTGCCCATCCCCAAACCATAACAAACTATCATAACAAAGCTCCTATTACACTCTGTGACCACTATGTAGCATGGCATCCATCAAGATCTGTAGAATAACCCATTTTTGCCTGCAACCACTATAATGTGGTTAAAATAATAAAAGGCATACACCACTTAATTAGAACATATGCAATGTAGATCAAGCTCATCTTACCCTGTGCACTAAATGAAGATACCACACATGACATCTTATCACACTTCTCAGACAGCACGTACTTGAAGGGATAACCTGACCATTGTGTTAGAATGTATATGTCTTCCATTAAAGGGTTAACAAATTGACCTGTGTACAATAAGTAAAAATATAATCATCAAATGCTTTTGAGAAGCCAATCCTGAGTGTTACTATTCTTTTACATACTCAGTAGCTACACCTTGACAGACTTGAATGCCTGCCTACTTGTGTTCATCATTCATAGAGCTGTATATCAACCACTGACACCACAGACAAACCTGTATATGAAGTCTCATGAAGCACACTCTTGAAGGGATTACAACAGCAGTCTGTTTCAATGGTTATGCCTCCCATAAAATGTAGCCTGTGGCTCAAACACCTTAAGCCCACTTAGTGACCACAGTAGCATGCATTTGCATGTTGTTCTCTGCTGGGTAAGTCAGTCCTGTCTGTCACTATTGTATCCCACAATTACACTACCAGATTTGAACATCTGCCCATCTAGGTCAACAATCTGAAGAACTGCACATTAACTGCTGATGGCAAGGAAGAGATCCTGAATAGAGTGATCAGAAAGCACAGAGTTGAATGGATGACTTCAGTGGTGTTTTTGAAGTTACATGGCTCTCATAAAATGTATCTGAGTTATGAAAATAATGCAGCCCTGTATCTGTTCACCCTACTTTGATTTATTCACATCACATCATTTGCTACACAATTTATATCATCCATTATGCAGTGACAGTAGATAATTACAGCAGGATTTGAACCACAACCTCTCTATATCCACAGTCTAAAGAGATGTGTAGTAAATAGTTCTGCCACAGGAGACTTTAAATGGCAGGTGTCAGAAAGCATACACTGCAAGGTCTGACTTAATTATTATTTTGGAACTGTCATTTACCCCCAAAATGTATTTTGAGGAATCCAAATCCTTTGGCTAAGTGTCCGGAAAGTTTGAATCAACCATATCAGCATCTGTTGGATAATGCACTCCTGTCTGTTACTGTTGCTGTACACACAGACATTACTTATACATTGCCAAATTTGAATCTCTGCATATCTAAGTTCACAATCTAGAAAACCATGTATTAGCTACTCATGCCACAGAAGAAGACTTTCTACAACTGTAAGGCAGAACATATTTGAAAAGACTATCTCATTATTGTGTGGCAAGACAGATGATTGGCTTAAAAGTGATTAAAATAGTTGTGGGAAATATCTCCCTGTGTAAACATTTTCACTGAGCAGAAGTATACACACAGGTTCTGTTCGATATGCTTCTCCTACCTAGCACTATATTCACACACATACTCATACTAGTTTTTAGTGCTTGATTCAGACACCTGCCTATCAACATTCACAATTTAAAAAATATTATATCAACTACCCATGCCACAGGAGAAGTCTTACTATAAGTGTAAATCAAAACACATTTGAAAGGATGATATCATCACTGGTTTGCAAAGAAGATGTTTGGCATACAAGGGACTGAAATTGTTGGAGGAGATCTCTCCTGGTGTAAATGTTTCTCCTGAGTGGAAGCGTACACACCAGATCAGCTGGATATGCCAGTCCTATGTGTCATTACAGTCACACTTTTACCCTAGTTAGTCATTGCTGGATTTGAACACCTACCTGTATAGGTCCACAGTCTAAAGACTTGTGCATTACTTTCTCATGGCACAGAATAAATCTTACTGTAAGTGCAGTATATGGAACATATTTGAAGGGATAACTTCATCACTGTATTGCAAAGCAGTCATGTAGGCTAAAAGGGACTGAAAAGTTTGGGGACTTCTCTCCCATAACAGCGGTTTCATCTGAATGGAAGTATGTACATCAGAATTTGTTGAGTCAGTCTGTCCTATGTAGCAATATCATCACACTCACACAAAAACACTAGTTAGTCAGAGCTGGATTTGAATACCTAAGTCCACAATATAAAGAACATTATGTCAACTGTTTATGCCACAGGATAATATAAGAGGGAAGCAGGACATATTTGAAAGTATTACCTCATCATTGTGTGACAAGGCAAATGTTTGGCTTAATAATAAGTAAAAGAATTATAGCAGACTTCTCATTTAAACATTTCTACTGGGGAGAAGTATACACACAAAATCTGTCAGAAAAGCCATGCCTACCTAGTACTATAGTCATACACACTCTTACAGTAGTTAGTCACAGCTGGATTTGAACACCTACCTAAGTTCATAATCTAGAAAACATTGTATCACCTGACAAAGCCCAGGAGAAGTTTTATTAGATGTGATTAACAGCAAATAACTGTAGTGTACATATACATATGTTTGAATGAATAGGAATGTGTTTTGACAGGCAGACAAAACAGCAATGTGTTAATTATAAATAACTATACTACAGCAATAACTCATATAGCACTCCATTCATGGACATTATAGTAGTGCAAATGATAACTTTGTGTCTCACATTAAGGTATATTGACCTTTTATATGATGGATGACAATCACAATGGTCAACCAGTGGAGTGCTACTCATGTATTCCTGACCACTTGCCTCAACCTCACAGTATGAAATCTTTTACATAATTTGTGGATTACTGTGATGAGTTTTTGTTGTATGTACATTGTTCAAGGTAACTAACAAATCATAATGCCAAACATATAGTAGTACATTCATCAATAATGATCTGCAAGTATGTGTTCAACTTTCCCACTTTATTGAAACACCTTTGGAGGGTGCCCACGGTGGTGCAATGAGGGTGGCCTCGGTGGTGCAGAGGTTAGTGTTGTTGCCTCACAGCAAGAGGTTCTCTGGTTCAATTCTCAGCTGGGGTGCCTTCTGTGTGGAGTCCATATGTCCTCCCTGTGGTCACATGGGTTTCCTCTGGATGCTCTGGTTTCCTCCCAAATTCCAAAGACATGCAGTAGGTGGAATGGACACTCTAAACTGGATGCAGGTAAGAGTGTGTGCATGAGTGAGTGATGCAAATGAACTACCATAGCAGGGCTAGCCACCCAGGAATGTAAACCTTGACTCAAGATGATTGTCACTGTAGAAGTGACACCACAACCCCATGTGCAAAAATGGGAAAAAGGAGTTGAGGATGGATGGATGGATTGGAACACCTTTGGAAGGGTAATGTGTGTCAGTGCCACAATAACTTTAATTAAAAGATAGATAGGCTGCATAGCAATGAGCACCTCATATATTGACTACAGTAAGCCAATAAACCATACACAAGTAATAGAAGCCAGTGAAATTACCTACAGTCTGCCACAATTACTTACGGGGGTGCATTAATTCCAAACTCATTTGTGTAACTGATGGCAAAGCATTAGCATATGTGTAGTTTTATTTTTGAGCTTTTGAACTTAGAAGGGGAAGTAGCAATGGTCTATGGTGTCACACAAATGATGATTACAATCACAAAGATATATCTGATTTGAAGTCATTTCAAAACTTGCGTGTGCTGTGTTAATGTTTTCTGTGTTATCATTTACACATCTGGCATGGTCTTTATAATAAAATGTTCATAATATGGATGCTACGGGACCATACCTCTCCCCTGTCCACATATTTGTAGAATGTCCAATTGTTTAAGTCATGTTGCAGTGTCCTGAAAACAATTTGTGTTTTCCTAGCTGATCACTGAATTGTGAAGTCATGAGATAATATCTTACATATATGTGTCCGACTTCATATCTTTCATAGCATGCATGCTAATGCAAAAATTGTAGCATCTTCATAACTGTATCAGGAGAAATACTTATAATGTGTCCCTGGTTGTTTAGCCTTTGCCCACCCCATTACTTTTGGAATTGTCCAGATGTCTTGCACTTAGAGGTGGAAAGGTATGAGCAGGAGTAGGTCACTAATAGACTACATAAAGGAATAAGCAGGATACTGGTGGGGGAATAATGAATTCACTAGACAATCTCGAAATACTGAAGTGTTGAATTTCAGTATTTCGAGAGTGAATAGTCGAAATCCCACATACACGAAAACCCACAACCACGAAAACCACAATTGTGACCACACACACACACACACACACACACACACACACACACACACACACACACACACACACACACCAGCACACAAACACACATACGCCTACCTAACTACACTACAACAAACAGAACAACACACACAAACATAACATGACTTACAAACACACCTACCCTACCTATAAGCAGGGGTGCAAGCTCACCTGCACCCCCACACCCCCCTACTTATATATACTAATTCTGAGGTCAAACTAAACACACAAACATACAAAAACCACCACTACACACACTCACACACACTAAAATCCCTACCCAATACCCTTATGTAAACACCACTTACCTGAATCCCCAGCTAAATCCACAAACCACAAACCACACTGCACATCATGAATGCGACACCACAACAGTGGATTCAACATTTCTGCATTCAAGATAGTGCAGTTTTGTGTAACTTCACTTTCGACTATTCAGTCTCGAAATACTGAAATTTGACATTTCAGTATTTCGAGATTGTCTACTGAACCCAAGAATAACACATCTATCCATTACTTCCCAAAGAAAAATGTCATGAGAAAGAAAACCTTAAGTAATATGTGATATACTGCTGGATTTAAACAACTGCTAATCCAAGTCAACAATCTCCAGACCTAAGTATTAGCTGAGCACACTACACAGCAAGTCATATTTCAAGTATTAAAACTTAGACATTTGAATGGGCTATGAGAACAGTATGAAGTAATGGAGTTTGTGTGCATCTCACTTCATTAGAATAATGAGAATTAAAACATTTTATATGATTAATCCTCTAGCCTATTAAATATATAAGAATAACCATGTCCTCATCCTGCTCATACTGCTGTCAGTCTTGTTTTTTTGTTGTACAGTGGGACTAAGGGCAGTTGCATGACAAGAACTGTATTACTGTGGCTGCAGGTAAAATTTCAGTGCTTAGAATACAATATGAACTGTCACTTGCCATCACTTAGCAGTGGTGTCCTATGCCAAGCATTGCACAAATGCTCAGGACAGAAATAATAAATGGTTTGGTTTATGGCCCATTTCTGGCCTTGTTGGTGGTGTGACAATCTATTTTCTGACCAGATTCAATGTGTGAAAATGGGTTGATAGGACAGTGATGAAAATGGGGGCTAGCAGAGGGTAGGACACTGGGTGAAGTGTAAAGGAATGTGTAAGATGGTGGTGGAGGAGCATCTTAGCTTTTGAAATGTAAATTTGTTACTTCCTAATTCATGTAGCTATAAAGTTCAATATAAAGACTGTCTGAATGCAAATTTATTATTTATTAAAACAGTATCATGATATGGAATATATAAGTTCAGGGAGATTCAACCATGTGAATAGTCATGAGTTCTTTTATAGCTTCCTAACAGAAAAAACTAAGTTCATACAAAGTTTAAGGCTATCATAACTATGATAAAATTCATTCACAAGGCTAGAAACAGTAAATATTGCAAAATATGTGGAAAGCAGGACAGTTGAACAAAATTTTTATGTTTTTACATAGACATGTTTTATGTGTTTACTTTAAACAGGCTTATCTCAGAGCACACTTTGTGCAAAGAACTGGGCACATAAACCCTATAATGTCTACATAGTTAGAAGAAATCATTTAACTTCTGTTTGTTGTTGTCTTAAAAGAATCAAGCCGACTTTTGAGAATTATATGAGAGGGACTGCAGCAGCTTAAGTCAGAGTCTTCAGAAGTACAGAAAACCCATTGCAGTCTTCTCCCCTTTGATGCTATAAAGCATCACAATCCCAAATCATTTTGAATTATATCATCATTATTTAGGTTATCAGACATAAAAGCTTGAGGTTGGTTTTGCTAATGTATGACAGCCATAGCATGTATACCTTCCCTCACAAAGCAGTATATTAGCAGATTTTTAATAACAGAATATACAAGAGCTATGAAAAGTGTAGTTATGACAAAGGTAATCAAACTTTGTATTATACTAGTACCAACATTTCCAAATAGTCCACCAAACCACCCAAGCAAGGTCCAAACAAGACTCAGTTTTGGTTAAATTAATGGATAGTTCTTTCATAAAATTAGCCACCTTCTCTTGTTCATAATGTAAGTCTAAAAGAAAAGTACAGCACCATTTTCCAATCAAATGGGAAACTCTGTCATTTCAAGCTAGTATGTAATCAAGGGCTACTTGGTTTTGTAGTGCTATGGCTCAAACCTCAGTCAATTCCCTTAGCATTCAAAAAGGCCTTAGGAACAACTTCACTCCTTCTGGACTACTGTTGGACCAAGTGTATTTTTCAGAATTGAAATGTTTGTTTCAGGAACAGGGGTTACAATTGCTAAACGTGATAGTTAAACATTATGATATGCATATCTTGTCTCTTATTTCTGAAGTGAATGTTTTGGATGAAGAAATCAAAATTAATACTTCTTTTTTGCAGTTTAAATATGACTACGACCGTATTTTTTCTAGCATTGATGCATTGTTACTTAAATTAAAATTAACAAAAATAAGAAGTTAGTAAGGGATAGAACAGCTTATTTTTCTAACCAAGCATATTCCCATTTGAACATTCCAAGTGCAGGGTCCAATACTGTTGGTTTAAATGGGCCTTCTACTTCTGTTAATGCTGAATTAATTTCGTTGGAAGGTGAAAATGGTGAACACCTTACTAATACACCTAGACAGGAAGTTAGAAGAAGTAATAGGTTAAAAGGGTCCACTGCTGTTAACTACAATTATAAGAACCAAAGAGGACCAGGGAGAACTGACCAGAATAAGCAGGTTCCTTTAGAGCTCCCTAATGATAAAGTTTTTTTAGGAATCAACAGAAGAAACAAGGGAGAATGTGTATTGGAGGAAAGCGTTAACAGACAATGTTTCTCCCACAGGTCCGAGGGATTTTTTGCAAGGCCCTGTTATATATACTAACACAAGGAAAGACTTTACTATCTATAACTTTTCATCTTTGGAACTAGATTCTGACTTAGTTGAATTGTTAGCTCTTGGATACACTTTTATTCCAAGTACCTATGGAAGTTTAGCTAAAGTTTTGATTGATCTGAAATGCTACATACGCAGTTAAATTTAAAATTATATTTTAACAATGAAACAACAAATGTTAATGACAAATTGAAACTGACTAGCGTTTTAACCCTCCTACACAACAAAATTTATTACTATTTGAACAAATGTGTGAATTAGATATAAGACATCTGTTTTCTACACAAAAATCAAGTAGTATTTTGAATGAGATGAATATTTCACTTGCACAACGTGAATGGCTAAAAACCTGGGCTCTTTTAACTGTCAGGTTTTGAAACCTGACAAAGGAGGGGGCTTGGTAGTGTTCGACAACGTTCAATACACAGAAAAATGATGCAAGTGTTATCATCTGATGCCTATGTTACTTCTTCCCTTAATGAGATTAATGTAGTTCAAGGTCGCACCGTGGGTATTTCCGTGACCTTTTCCTAGCAGGCAAAATAGACTTAGAGACATACAACTATATTGACATTATTCAGCCAAAGTTGCCCGTAATGTTCGGAATACCCAAGATACACAAAGACCAAAAGAATCCTCCCATGAGGGCATTAATAGATGGTAGGTCTTCTATGACCTACCCCTGTTCAAAATTGATAGATAGTATTCTATCAAAATATGTAAAGAAAATACCTACTATTTGCAAAGACTCCTGGTCTTTCTTACGTGATATCAACAGTATTAAGTTTGACCTTGAGTGTAACTTTTTGACTGTGGATGTCATTGATTTATATACATTCATACCTCACAATGAGGCAGTTGAATGGATTCAACTGCTTCTTAAAGACTTAAATGCACCACAAGTGGAGATTGACGTTGTAACAGAACTGTTGAGCATAGTACTGTCATCAAACTTTTTTGTTTTTGAACATAAATTCTATTTACAAAAATGTGGAATAGCCATGGGCTCCTTATGGAGCCAGTGTGGCTAACCTGTTTGTAGCCTTTGGGAAAACCTTTATATACTATCTAATGAAACTGTAATGCAGAAGATAAAATATTACACTAGGTTTTGGATGACATATTTATCCTTTTAAAGGACTGAAGTTGAAGCAAAACTTTTGTAGACTATTTGAACAATTCTACACAATGGTTAAAATTTACTTATAGGTTTTCAACAATAGAAACAGACTACTTGGACGTGAGAGTAACTAAAGAAGTAGATGAAGAGATTTATTTGTCTGGCATTTTCAGGAAACAGACGTGCTGCAACTCTTTCCTGCACTACACTAGTCTACATCCACCTAGGCAGAAAAAATCTATTGTCAAAGGACAACTGGTATGCGTGCAGGCAGGATGTGTAGCACTTACAGCGATTTTAAAGCTGAGTGCCAATTTTGAAAGGTATGTTTATAAACCATGGATACCCTGTCCCTCTTTAGAAGGGCTTATAAATGAAGTTGACACTAAAAGAACAAAAGGGTTGTATAAACCACTACTTGATCAATCTAATGTAGGTAGGTCTACTAATGATAATGAATTAGCACACCAAAATTCCTTACTAAATCAGCAGAGAAACTTTTCTTTAAGTTTTATAACCCAATTTAACTTGAATTCAACAGGAATTTGGGCCATTATCTTAAAAATCTGGCCACTAGTTATTAATTCCGTTAACTTGATTGACAAGTTAGGTCAGCGCCCCTATGTAATTTACAGGAGAAGTAATAATTTGAAAGAACTTTTACAGCATACTTCTAACACTTATGGTCACATAAGACCTAGAGGTTCATTTAAATGTGGATGCTGCAACATGTGTAAAGTGATGAGAACTGGAAATTCCTTTATAGTTAGGAATAAAAAATACAACATCAAGCAGAGGATTACTTGTGATTCAAAGTCAGTGGTGTACATTGCTTTGTGTAATTCCTGCCCTTCCTTTTACATAGGAAAACCAATCGTAAACTAAAAGAGAGAATATACCAGCACCTTTATGCCATAAAAAAACCTCTTTTAGAGAATGCCTTAGCAAAACATGTTAGCAGTAACCCTGACCACTCTTTTTGTTTTATGGGTATTGATCAAGTACCTTTAACCGATAGGGAGGCCCCTTTCAGATAGTTCTTGAGTGTGTCGAACTTTTATGGCAGTTGAATTTAGATGCATTTAGGCTAGATGGCCTCAATGAGAACTGTAACATTTCATGTGTTCTTAAACTAAGGAGCTACTTTAGGTAATGCCTATATGTACATTATTTTGTGGGTTTAATGCATAATTTTTTTACAATGTTAATGTAAATGCACTAGTAAGAACATTTTTATGTTGTCTTTTATCATACAATATTTATAGATAATTCAATGGAGTTTTATGATTATTCATGATTTTATTCATTATTTTTATTGAGTCAAATTAGTGCAGGAAGTGCAATTATTTGTCACTTCCTGTTAACTGAGTATTTGAACAGACCAGTTTAGCTGTTTTACTTGTCTTCTTCTGAGGAAGCTGTGACAGGGGTCACGGCGAAAACGTTGTCTTTTTGAAAAATAAAATACTTTTACGTTAAAGAAGAAACTTGGACTTTGTTTCCTGTGGTTAGTATTGACTATCTGGACATCAGGTTGCCTGTTTCTACACATTTTTACAAGTTTTGCTAATGTATGACAGCCATAGCATGTATACCTTCCCTCACAAAGCAGTATATTAGCAGATTTTTAATAACAGAATATACAAGAGCTATGAAAAGTGTAGTTATGACAAAGGTAATCAAACTTTGTATTATACTAGTACCAACATTTCCAAATAGTCCACCAAACCACCCAAGCAAGGTCCAAACAAGACTCAGTTTTGGTTAAATTAATGGATAGTTCTTTCATAAAATTAGCCACCTTCTCTTGTTCATAATGTAAGTCTAAAAGAAAAGTACAGCACCATTTTCCAATCAAATGGGAAACTCTGTCATTTCAAGCTAGTATGTAATCAAGGGCTACTTGGTTTTGTAGTGCTATGGCTCAAACCTCAGTCAATTCCCTTAGCATTTACAATCAGATCTGCAATGCCACAGTTGCAGAAAATACTTCCCTAAGTCTCCCAAAGGCATTACCTGCTGTTTCTTCCTTACTTTATTTGCATGCAGTAATTTTCTCCCAATTTGGTTTAACGGGACATGTTTCTAGAATTCCTTTTAAGTGTGTATGCTGCACCTCAACTAATTAATGCCTCCCTGTAGTAATCAAGCAATCAGGGTCCTTTTCTGGGGCTGGTCTGGCCTTTCACTTTAATTTTTCATATATATCAGGAGGAATTAGGCTTTTAACAATTATTGTAATTCTACCAGGTTTGGTTCATATATTTGAATAATAATACTCAATTCCTCCTTGAATTTTTTTATTTCTTGCCTTATTTTTAGAAGGGTCTTGACTATAGTATGCAAATCAGTAAGCATCCAAGGTCAGTGGACTCATGCCATATGGCCATCAGGATGCAGTACCTGTCTGAGGGGATATGAGGAGTCAGCTTTTTTTTTCTTCGTATTCTTCTGCAGCTTGTCTTGCCTTTCAACAAGTATGGTGTACTTTTTTTATCTTGCTGCTTTACCCTGTCCTGTTTTTCTGGACTCTCCACACTGTCAGAGTCAGAAAGTAACCCAGTGAAAACCGTGCTAGAAATTCAAGGATTAGGTGAGAGTGATGCTGTGCATGGAGGAGCAAAAGGTGCAATACATAAAGATACTGTTTGCTGTTGAGTTGTCTAGGTTATAGACTGGGGCATGACCTGTCGAGATGGGTGATGAGGGAAGAAAGGAAGCTGATCATCTTCCTCTCAGTGATTATCCATCTCAACTACTATCTGATCCTTTGAAATCACTGGCTATAAAGGAGTAGTGCAACACTTTTTCATTTGTATCTTTTAACCCTATTACCATGCATTCTGTTTCCCTCTGAAGGTTTCTATATACCAATCATTATAATAATTCTATTGATTAGATTTTATCTCTTTAACAATTTCCTTTAATTATGTTCTTAGTTCTGTCAAAAGTACCATTTGTGCTAACACATATGCCGACATTGTGCTGGCCCAATGGGAGAAGGAGATGGTATTTGTCTCTGACATGTTCAAGCAACACATTACGTTTTACAAGCATTTTGTGGATGACATCTTTTTTACTTAGCATGGGAATGAGCCAGATTTAGACAGTTTTGTTAACTTTCTTGAGAATACTACATCTTACCACTCTTTGTCACTTAAATTTTCAAAAGAAAAACTGGACTTTCTAGATGTTCTTGTTAGTAAGAGCATATTAGGAGATGTATCCACTAAAATTCACAGGAAAGATTGTAGGAAGAATAACATTCTCCATCGCTCCAGCCAGCATCCCAGGCATATTATGAAAAATGTAGGCAAGAATCAAGTGCTACGCTGTAAGAGACTTCACACTGATAGGGCTGACTACACTGCTGTGGTCAAGGGCCTTACATCAGATCTTCTAGATAGAGGATACAAGAAGTTTGACATAGATAGTGCAATAGAGGAGGTAAATTCCTCCGATATCTGTAAAACCTAGCCCTATTTTTCTGATAGCTGTCGAGCTGAAGTACAAAGTGCAGGAAGGAATGTTAATCAACCTGTCAATACATTGTGTTTGACTTATTCTAACAATGTCAATGTAGTATGTGATATTGTTAAAAAGAATTGGCCTATTTTGTTGACTGATCCAAGTATTAGCCAGGTACTGGGAACTAATCCGAGCTTTAGTTTTAAAAATAATAGAAACTTGAAACAAAGGTTATGTTACAAGCACCATAATATATGTGAGAAGTTTAACTCACAGCGTAGAGGTACCCACCCCTGTAGAACCTGTAAAGCTTGTGCCTATATATGGTCTGCTTGGATGGTCAGACATCCACTAAATGATAAGCCTACAGAGTTTTCTTTTTATGCTGATTGTTCCACAAGAAACATTGTTTATTTAGCAAAGTGTAATTTATGTAGTGCATTCTACATAGGCAAGACTAATCGCATGTTAAAAGAAAGAATTTTGGAACATCTCAATGACATACGTAACAGCAAATGCACGAATGCACTAGCTAAGCATGTAATTTATTATGATACACAGTATAATTTTAAATTTTTAGTTTTCAGAAAGTGAATGTCAGCTTGTGTGAAGGGGACATTAAAAATGAGACAGAATATGTTGAATTAAGATGGATTGTGGATTTCAAGGCATATTTTCCACTTGGCCTTAATAGAGCTGTCTCTTTAAAACCTCTTTTGAAGAGAAGAGGTTTACCACATTAATTAATTAATTAATTTTTTATGATGTATTCATAAGCCTTGTTTTTATTGGCCATTGCTTGCGTTTAAATCCAGGATTTTTATCAGTTTGTATTTAGGTCTGAAGAAGAGGGTTACCTCGAAAGCGCTTACCTTTTTGTTATTATTATTTTTATTTGTTTTAAAGTGTTTTTATCTCCAGCTGAAGTGTCTTTTTTTCTATTTATACATTTATATTTTTTGGACACTTTTGGTTCCTCCACTGTCTTTGCTTTTATATCAACCAAACAGATAGTTGTTATAATACTTGGTTGAAAATCCAAGTCATGGCACTAACTGAAACAGAAATGTGTTACTTCCTAATTCATGCATTTATCAAGTTCAGTGTAAAGACTGTCAAAGATTTTGGATGCAAACACATTATTTATAAAAAGAGTATCAAGATACAAAATATCAAAGTATAGAGAAGTTCAACCATATGCACAGTCATGAGTTCTTTTTTGCCTTCCTAACAGAAAAAAAAAATAAAGTCATACAACATTTAAGGCTGTCATAACTATAATAAAATTCATTTGCAAGACTAGAAAGGCTAGAAAGAGTAAATATTGCAAAATATATGGAAAGTTGGACAGTTCAACAAATTTTATAAGTTCTCATCTAAACATGTTTTATGGGTTTACTTTAAACAGGCTTACCTCAGAACAAATTTCGTTCAAAGACCTGAATACATTAACCTTATAATGTCTAGACAGTTAGCAGAAAACATTTACAATCTGCTTGTTAATGTCTTAAAATGGTCTAGCTGACCTTTGTCAAAAGATTTTCATGAAAGACACTGCAGCAACTTAAAGTAAAATTTTCAAAAATACACACAATCTACTACATTTTCATCTTCTTCAAAAGCTAATAGTGTACTTCTACAAATAATTTGTTGAATTTGGATAGCCACCTTAAAAGGAATGTGTGACAAAAAATAAGAATGTTCTGTGGCTATCTGGACCAAATCAAAGGTGTCACACACATGCACATAAACAAGGAGGGAAGCTACAGTATGTATGGGGTATAATTATTTTCAGGAACAGATGCCCTTTTTATTTATTTATTTTTTCACGAGAGGGGAATGTTGGGAAAGGTAGTTAGCAATAAGAGAGGTAGGCAGGTTATGTTAGATAGCAGGTACAGACATAAGAACATACAAGATAGACAGGGTTGGTGATAAACATAAAAGGTTGAAAGATACCATGATTAGGGGTAGGAATGTGACTTCAGAGACATATCCTCATCCAGCATGAATATTTTGAGAACCTAGTCCTCAACCTTTGAACTATCGTCACTGACTCCTGTTGCAGACACATTGAACAGTGCCAGATGGGGCACAATTTGGTTATTTGATGCAATTGTTTTTTTCATATGCTGATGTGGGCACCGAGGCCCATCTCCATTATCTCCTCCACCATCCCTGTCAGCTGTTAATGGGTGATGTAATTGCCACCTCCACTAGCACTACTCCCATTGTTTACCAATATATATGTCCTTGGAGAAGAGCTGCCTGACATAGGTGGAGCAGGCAGGGCATGAGTTGTGGAGGCTATGCTACCAGGCCGTGACCCAGAAATGCTGGGTGTCTGTGTTGCCTGTGGTGTTGCTGCAATAGACATGGAGGGATGGTAAGCATGTTAGCTCCCTGTGCTTGTTGTCATTCGTGTTAAAGCGGGAATTTGGGACCAAATGTCATTATAAAAACACAGAGAAAGAAGGTGTGGGAGAGACAGCTTAGAAAATTTTATAAATGCCATGTAAATTTAATTTATCACATTCCATCCATATCACCACATAAATATGTTAAGATTTATCACATCCGCATATGAATACAAAGCCATACTTGTGTGTAAAACTGAACAAATTAGTCCCATCGGTATTGTATTGTATTATATACATTATGTAAAGAGTTGTATGACAATTGCCTATATGCTTTATACATTCCAACTCATAAAACATCCATGTGAAAGGCTTACAATGTTATTATAAATTACTGACTGTAGAATAATAAATTTGCATACTAATTGCTGCTGCTTGGATTTGAACCCACATTCAACTATACCAGCTAATGTTCAAGAGCTGTTCAAGTTGTTATATATATAGTGAATGCCTATTCATTAGTGTCTGTGTCCTCAGAACTGATAAAGTGATTTCAGTTTTAAACATATTAGTTAGAAGCCAAGTGGATAGTGAGGTTGACAGCAGACACTGGTCATGGGCTTAAGGAATACGTCCCAATATAACCTAATTGAAGTCCAGACCACTTTTTAGGTAGTACATGGCTATTTATAAGTTTTATACAAGTGTTTTTATAAATGAACTATGTTAGTTTATGTGTTGATATGTGAACTTTTTTATGTGCATTTTAGAAATATTAATGTCTGAAGCTGATTTATGTCATTGATAGCTTTAATTTTTTTATTTATTTTTTATTTTTTATTTTACATTTAACCGGGATTAGTCCGACTGGGCAAGGTCCATTTACAGCGGAGGCCCGGAGAGAAAAGCTCCACAAATGAAGTAGACACATACATAATACAGTTTTGCAAAAAACAAATACAAAAGACAGTTTAAATGTGAATGAAACCTTAAATGGTGCATCATGTGACTTGAAATGTATGTATAAAAAGGGGGAATGATTTTAATTGATTTGTAAAGACATCTGAAGAAGTAGGGTTTACCTACGAAAGTGTTTGTGTTTTATTAAACATTTTGATACTGGAACTTGAAATCATCTCTAAGTCTTGCTGATTTATTTGGATTGTTGGACTTGTTTTATATGCAGGACTTGGTTACTCAGGAGCATCATTGGCTGTTTTGTGCGTCCTGAGGTATATATGACTGTTATATTTAGTGAATGCCTATTCATTAGAGTCTGTGTCCTCAGAACTGATAAAGTGATTTCAATTTCATACCTATTATTAAATGGTTATTCATACCTGAGCCATACTTACCCTGTGCCTCTCTGAGGCATTCAAGTCCCTCATGATGTACCCCTTCCTTGTCCATTCTATTTTTTCAGAGGCTATGCAGAGCAGAAAATGGACAATGAACACTTTCTATTGGCAAGCCATGGTATTGTGTTAGATGGTAATGGGTCAATATACTTAAACAACACAGGTGGGCCATTGCTTCTGAAATATCAATCCAATTAATGAAGGACATCCTGCTTTTGCATTTTCAAGTCACTGTAATGGTGACTATGTTCACCAATGTGTTGGATTCAATTACACTGGTGATAGCCTTGGTCAAGCTATTTCAAGCCTCAGCCTTGCACTATGACCTGGTATAGTCTTTCTGCAGCAGCCTTTGGCTGTAACACTTTACGAGGAGTTCACCAAAGATCTTGCACTCCTCCTGATTTCACCTTTATGCTCTATATTGAGCAGTACTCTCACCATCAACTGCTATGTCTTCTCAAAGATATCATGAAAATGGAAGGGAATTGGCATCCGATTCAGATCTCCCCTGTACCAGCTTGTGCACAATGACAAACAAGGTAGACAACTGTGTTTGCACTATGCAAAGCACACAAATGGAATGGAATTAAATGAATCCTTCAATGTCCACTTTATGAGTGAAACATGGCATTAAGACTTAATCACGTGTGATGATGAGTGTATATGCAACTGTTCCTCAGTGACTACATCAGCTTCTGTTTAATGATGGCATTTCAGTTAAAGTTCATATCATATATTTTCATCTCTAGGCACATTTTCACCAATGGCTGATTTCAGTCATAACTATAACATTGACACCAACAAATATGACACCTTAATCTAACTGATATTGTTGTGTATTCAGTGTGATCCATATCAGAGAATTATTTAAGTAGTACATAATGCCTTGGTGACACATACATTATAAAAGCTGCGAGTGATAGCAGCTCAGACTCAAATCCTTGGCAAAAAAGAAAATGAAATTATTTTGTGCATTAGCTGTTAATATCATAGGAGAACTGACATTCCCAGGATGCAAGTTGAGGTGTTAAATTATGAACATGACTGGAGAGACATCTAATTCTGACAAACCTGCAACAGTCAGACATCAAGTATTTCCTTTACAGGATTAATTATTTTGAGGCATATATACATTCCTGTGGAAAATTTTCCATTGCATTCATTTTTGTAACATCTGTAATACGGGCATGTGCCAAAGCTAAACATATTTGCATGGCAGATGAAAAATTATTAGCACATTAGTACATTTCTTTTGAATTTTTGCCATAGGACATGAAGTGCCATTTCTTAACTGTCATTTCTGCATACTGACATTGTTTCGTGCCAACTATATATACATCCTAATTTTGTATGTATATACACGTTTATGTGTAAATATTGTTTGTTATAACACATACATACATACAATCACATACACATATTAGAGCTTTATGCCTATCTGATACATTTTAATAGAGTTTATATATTTTAAGTATGTATGTAGTTTATGCTTATATATATATATATATATATATATATATATATATATATATATATATTTTCATATTATGTTACATTTTTTCATTTTCATTTTTACTCTGTATATTTTCACATATATTCACCCATATATATATATTTCTTGTATGCCCATATTACTAATGAATTTAACTCAGTTAATGTGCGCATAATATATTATATTTTATTTTATTTTATATATATTATATTTATATTTTATTTTATATATATTATATTATATTTATATTTTATCTCTTTGTATACATTACTATTTTAATTCCTTCAGAGCATATAAATTATTATTCTAATATTGCAGGATGTTTGGTTAATATGTATGATGTTAGACGCATCAGATAGGCTTAGTAGAAAAGATGTGTATAACTTTAACTTTAACTTTAAATTAATGAAACAATTTAATGAGTTAATTGGAAAGGGATTGTGATGTCACATCCTTTGCCTTTTTAAATCTTTTGGTGTTTCTTACACACTGTTTGTCTGATGAAGCGGGGTTGAATCCACCGCGAAAGCGCTCACTTAATACACAATAAAATCTTTAATTTTATCCTGGATGCTGGTATTTGCAATGCTTGGAAAAAGGTTTATAAGAAATTGTGAACTTTTATATACTTGGAAGTTGGAAGTTGTATATCATGCAGTTGTTGGAAGCTAACATAACAGCGTTGTAAGTTTCATTTTGGATGCTGGTATCTGTAAATGCTTTGAAAAAGTCCACAGGAAGCTGCAAATTTGTATATGTATGAAAGTTGAATATAACGCTATTACTGGAAACTATTACAACAGCGTTATAAGCTCTGTTTTTTACTTTGGACATTGGTATGTGTAACGCCTGAAAACAAATTAGCAGGTATTTGAGAACCAGTATTTTGCTGTTTGAGCAAGTAATTGAAGTTTCTTATATGCTTTGAAGTGTGACGGAAACGTAGCTTGCTGGAAAGCTATATAACAGCGTTTTCTATACAGACTTTGTTTCTCCTTCCTATTTTTTGCTAAGGGACTGGTTTATACATACTTTTTCGGGGAACTTCGGATTTCTTGATATATATATATATATATATATATATATATATATATATATATACACACACACACACACACACACACACACACACACACACACACACACACACACACACACACACACACACACACACACACACAAACAGGTCTACTTGAGATTATCAAACTCTCAGTAGACCGACACACGAAACACAGAGCTGAAAAGCTCAACTTGTCAGATGACCAACACGTCAGAATGCCGACTTCCAAATGGTTGACAGTCCAACTTGAGCAGAACAGGAAATCTGCTTTTGTGAATGTTGTAGTGTGATCTCAGAGTTGTTATATTTAAGTTACAGGGGGTATTGGGAGAGCAAGGGTGGCGTAGCCCCCCCCTGCAAGAACGTGAAATGTGAAGGTAAGTGTTTTAGATTTTTTATTTGTAGTGTATGTTTTGTTTTAGTGGTAAGGATTTAGTTTAAAGTAGATGGTGGGCAGTGTGTGAGTGAGGGGAGCTAGGTAGTTTTATGTCAAGTGTTGTGTTTTTTCTTTTGTATGTTGCTTGTGTCTGTTGTTTGTATGTTTTACAGAGGTGTGTCAGGGTTTTGACATGTCATTATTGTGTGTGTAGAGTATGTGCGGTGTCAGTGTTGTGCAATGTCGGTTATGTCAGATGGGTAAGTGAAGTAGACCCACATACATATATATATATATATATATATATATATAGATATATATATATATATATATATATATATAAATATATATAGATATATACATATATACACACATATATATATATATATATATATATATATATATATATACATACATGTGAAGTGCGGTCTCTGTGTTGGTATATTTAAATAGGGGGGTGTGGGGGGCGCAGTGTTAAGGTATGTTTTTTCTTTTTTTTTTATTATATATTCAAACTTTCAAATATCGACCATATGGTCTCGAACATATGGTATTCAACATTTTGAAAGTTCGAATATATAACATTGACCATATATATATATATATAAATATATATAAAATTGATGTAGAGCTTATTTTTATGCTGTCATCTTATGTGTTATGCTTATCATACCTCTATAAATTGCAGTTTTGTGTCTAGGGATATCTGGCATCAAGGTTCAATGACCTTCAATGATGAGGCACATGAACTGGGTATAGGTTATTTGTTACTGAGAGAGAGAGAGAGAGAGAGAGATTTTCAACTTTACATTATTATAAAGTTTATTTGCATTTGCATCTATCGTTGCTTTATTCTGGTTTAGTTAGCATATAGCAATAATTTATTTGCATTTCTTCTGCTTTTTTCTGTTTTCTTAGTGTACTCACAGTTTAGGCTAAAACCAGCACTTTGGAGCTCCTACTGACTGATGTTAGAGGATTGTTAGCCTCTAATGATGATGGCGGTAATGAACAGGCACAATCTGTGGTTGAAGAGGGTATGCCTGACACAAATGATGTGGCTGCCACATCACCTTCCCAAAGTCTGGACACAGTTTTTATACCTATGCATATCCATGAGACAGAACCATCTGAGACTGGACAGATTGTGGGGGACACAGTTGATCAGAGTAGCTGGTGGAATCTTTCCCTAGACATCTTCATGACACACTGGACCTTGCAAGGTATGTCTCATGGAACATCTTCTGGGGGAGGGTCAGCATTCATGAGGGCAAAGAGCTGGTACACCATCAGAGTTTAGTCAAAATGGCCATGGCCATGACTGATCCCTCCCCATATTGGTACCACTTCCACTGCTCCTTCAGTGGTAGAGGTGTTCACATGAAAACTCATATAAATAAAACTCATATAAAATAAAACTCCATAAAAACATTCAACAACCACCCATGCATCCCATTGTTGATGCCTGGAGATCAATCATGCACCCCTTAGCTAAATATCTGGATACTGAACTGAAGAAGTTACTTTTGGATGAACTCCACCTATGTATTGATTCCTGGGACTTCTTAAGGAAAATCAATAACACTTGTTTTAGGTCTGACTTTCTATTTATTACAATTGGTGTAGTAGACTTATATTCTCTCGTCCCACATTCCATAGGGGATGAATGGTTTTGTGATTATTTGTTTTCAAAGGGAATACCCCAGGACAAAAGCAATATGTATGAACAGATTTTTTATATGGTGCTGAGAAGCAACTTTATTTTGTTCGATAATCAGTATTATTTACAAACACAAGGGGTTGCTATGGGTTCAGCATGGGGGGGCTGTACGCCAATATCATCATGTTGGAATGGGAAAAACGTACTTTGAAACAATCAACATATTTCCAATTCTGTAATACTTACATGAGGTATTTGGATGATATGTTTATTTTATGGGAAGGCCCTAGAGACCAAATTGTTGAATTCATTAACTATATTAATAATTTAACCTCTTTTTTGAGGTTCACATATAGTGTTAATGCATGTAAAATTTCCTATCTTGATGTTCTGTTAAAGAAATATCTGGACCAACAGAGATTTGTGGCTGAATTTTTAGAAAAGAAACCTATTCCAATAATTTTCTACATGTCAACAGCTGCCACCCATTCATTCAGAAATGTGCAGTTATTAAGGGGCAATTTGTGCATGTAGCATGCATGGTGACAACTTGGACAGGTTTTATTAGGGAATGCCTTAATTTGAAGGAGATGTTCTTGAGAAGAGGTTACCCCCCCCCCCAATTTAATTGACAACATCATGAAGGAGGTTAGTGACAAAAGACAATGTGGGTATTTTGCACCAATTTTGGGCATCCCCAGTACTGACCATCCCAATTTTGACTGTGTTGAATATAACTGAAACAGTCACGGACACTGTTGTGAATGACCAAACAATTGTCCATAACCAGGAAACATATAGAGGGCACCATTCCTCTGGGTCTGAAGTAACTAATTCCTACACAGGTTTTTCAACTGTCTTCTCAAATGACGCATACACCATTAAAGGCATTCTGTGTAAAAATTGGAATTTGTTGAGTAGTGACAGAGAATTTTTTAAAATCTTAGGAAAAAAACCTGTGTGTGTTTTTAAGAATGGCCATAACTTGAAGAACATTTTCGAATGTAATAATGATGGAATCTATAGGAAGGATTAGATGATTATGTGTGGGGCATGTAAATTTTGCCCCTTCATTTTGGAAGTCAGTGAATGCAAAATTAATCGAACAAAAATAAAAATATCTGAGAGGTGTAGTTTAACTGAAAGAGTAGTCTAGTGTGCTATATGTTCCTTTTCCCCATGCTTTTATGTGGGCAAGACAGAACGTAAGCTTAAAAATAGGATCAGCGAGCCCCTTAGGAATATAAGAGATGCTAGTGAAGTGAATGCACTTGCTAGACACATTAGTGAGTGCAACAATCACCAGTTCAAATTTGTAGTACTTGAAGTCCAAAAAAGACATAATAGGGGGGCAGCCTGGCCATATTTACTCGAAAAAGCTGAGTTGCTATGGCAATAACAACTTGATGCCACCCACTGGCCAGGCTTAAATGATAGCCTTTCTATAAGCAGTCTTCTTAAATGGAGGGCTCTTGATAGGTAAAATATTCCCTTTAGATATGGATTTGGTAAAAAAATGTTTTTTTATAAATGGCCTTCATACCGGTTGTATGTATATGCACATGAAATTTATTCATTTGTTCCTAATGGATTTTTAACTGCATGCATATTTTATTTTTATGTTTTTATATACATATATATATTTCCTAAAAGTATCTTAAAAACATTTTTATATATACACATATTTACATATCTAGTCTTGTGTTTATAATATATAGTTAGGGTGTTAATATTTGCAGAATCAGTTTTTTATATGTATTTTTATATTTTGATATTTATACTGTTTTGTGCTGACACATTCATGTGTAGTGTTTCAGACTTGTGAGTGGTCTTCATTAATCCAGGAAGTGACATCATGTAAGATTTCCTATTTAAAACAGTTCATTTCCTTAATTTCCTTGTATCTGATGAAGTTCCTGCTTTAATTTTTGGAACGAAAGCGCTTATACCTACTTGTTTGTCTGAATAAAGAAAGCATCCTTGTAATGAATTGGGCATGTTGGCTTGATTTAAAGTGCACATTGGATTATTTCAGGGTTCGCTGGCTCTCATTACCTGCATGCTGCTTGTGCGACGATTTTCTTGGTGGTTTCTGAATTTTTCATCTTTTAAAAGTCTGATATTCTGTATTTCAGTCACAACATTAAGTGCTGGTAGAATCATACCAGATTAAAGCAAGGTCAGAGTTTTTATACATGAGCTTTGTCAGGTTCTAGACATGATAAATATCTTGGGCAAAATTGTACCAGACTTGGCCACACTAACAGATGTACTAAAGAAAGAAGCACCCTGGTCATGGGGGAATGTTCAAGACCAGTCTTTCAGCAAAGGGGGACAAATGCTAATGTCTACTCCAATGCTTACTTACTAAAATGTTATAAAATCTACTATTGGCAGTGCTGGTGTGACTAGTTATATTTTATTCCAGATGGAGGAACATAACTCTCAACCTCTTAGCTCAAGAAATCTGGACAAACCCTAAAATAACGCTGGGACAAAGGCCCAAAAATAGGGACAGATTTTAAATATTGTTATTATACGTTTAAAAAGTTGTTAGAATAGCAGGATTTGTGTCAGCATGCATTTTCTGAAGAATATGAAGTCTAAAACTCAAACCCATGCTATTATTTAGTGACATTTAGTGACTTTGATATTTAGTGATTTGCCAGAAAACCACAAATTGTATGATAAACAGACCAAAAACATGAGGTAAAATGTAGATTTTCTGCAAAAATCTAGACAGTTGGAAGGTATGTGGAAGAATGAGTGTTAAAATCTCTTAGTTATTGTTCCAAACTGCAAACTAAATCTGAATAAATATACTTACAAACAGAAAAAAGAAGTGCCTTGTGAGTGTATGGACATGTGAAAAGTGCTCGAGATGCTTATTTGGAATAAAGAGTTTCTAACTCCAAACTAACCATAAACCACTGGTTAGTTCTTATGATCTGGACAAAATACTGCCCAGGTGCCAAAATTTCCTGATAAAACTAAGACATTTTAATGCAATAGCAATCCATGTACCAGGAAAGCAGTTTATCATGGCTAACATTGTCTAGTAACCTAATGCCTAACCAGACACAGTCTGATACAGAAGGAGACATTGTTGCCTACATGTAGAGCATTATGCCAAATCAAGAAGTAACTACAAAAAGCTAGAAAAGCTAAACTAATCTTAAAAAAATTGTAATGAGTCACAGGCTGTCATCAACTATGGAAGTCGTTGATGGCCTACCAAATGGACACAGATAAAGCATCTGATGTTCAAATACTATATTGTCAGAGTGCAATTATCTGAGCATGATGGGTAATATACTAAGGATGGCAAGGCCTAACTAGCTGTCGTGAAAGAGTGAAAATATCTATACCGTGGCCACCATCAATATGAGCATTGTAAACCTTGTTTCAAAATGCCAGTGCTGTATTATACTCAAACTGTTCTAAAGGAGACAACTATTGCTATCAACTTTTTATTATAAGGTCCTTGGCAGGAAATAGCCACTGTCTTGGGCGAATATCAAGGAAAGAGCTATATTGTAGTAGTGGACTATTACTCTGGAGATATAAAGATATTACATGTATCACATTCAAGACAATTGTTTACCATATATGGCATACTCATCAAGCTGGTTAGGTGACAGACTATGGTACCTAATTTATTTGTACAGAGTTCTAGCACTATGCTGAAGAGTATGACTTCATACATCCTATATCAAGCCTTCACAATCCATAGTTCAATGGAGCTGTTGAGAATGAGGGGTTCATACCAATAATGAGATTCATCTGTAACCATATCCTCACACAGCTCTCATGTCTTACTGTAATAATCTACACAATGCCACAGGATTAAGTTCTTGGAAGACAAATTAGGACTGATGTACTTAATCCTAGAATCAAACATAAAAGAAAATGTTCTGTCTAAATCTGTAATAAAGGAATAGCCAAAGATAAAACATTTATTATAAAC
Organism: Protopterus annectens; assembly: GCF_019279795.1. Taxonomy (NCBI): domain Eukaryota; kingdom Metazoa; phylum Chordata; order Ceratodontiformes; family Protopteridae; genus Protopterus; species Protopterus annectens. Next base: position 677,066,710 of record NC_056730.1, read on the forward strand.
CTTTTTATGGCAGGTGACAGTACACCTAAACCTTACCCGCCCTTCATTCAGGCAAACCAGTGCACCTTAAACTTAAGTGAAGAAATATTTGGGAACCGGTGGTGTTGCAGTACAAAAAATTTATAATAATAATAATAATAACAAAAAACAAACCAGGGTCCAACATAGTGCAAACCATACCATTGTAAGATATAATAAGAGACATATCCAAGCTATTTTTGAAGAGTCTGTTTGTCAAAGCTGGGTATCTGAGCCCCATTCCAGGTGATTGAATCAAGGATGATGAGCTCCTTAATCAAGCAAAATGTTCCAGTTTCTTTTAATACTTTACTACAAACCAATACCTGAGACAAAGGTGGAAGTCCTAAATCACAAATGTGCTCTGAAGATGCACAGATTGCCTTAAATTTGAATGTGGTTAATCCAAATGAGACTGTCTCATCTTCTGCCCAAAACTGTTCCAGTGAAAAATGTGAAATATGGGCATCAAGCTTTGAGACACTGTGTACAATGTTTTAGAAAGTATTATTTCCAAGGGGGGGTATAAAAAGTAAGTACAGCTCCTAATATTTATATCTGTATCTGTGGATATGTAATTTAAGTCTATCAGGCAGATTCAATAAACCCTACATGGTCTGTTAAGATGACACGCACATGGTAGTGCACTGTTTTGAATTCAGTAAGTGACTCTACACAGTGTGTAGAGCTGCGCAGCCACAGTAAACACCTTGGTATGTTAATTACAACATAAGCAGCTGAACTGTATGCTAATCAACCAATCCAAGATGGAGGAGCTATTCAACAAGCTATAAAGCAACTGTGTAGACTCAGTGCTGGTTTTCCCTGTGAATTCCAAAACCTATTGGAATACAGCCATGGAAAAGAGTCTACACAGAGAGAATGGTAGGCACTGCTGTTGCTTTAATTCATGTGTATGTGCAACAGGCTGAAGTCTATGCTGTGGCTGTTACTAATAGACCAAGGCCAAGAAGGAGAAGAGTTTTCAGACCCTGAGTAACTTATCACAACCTACATGATGTGGAAATTGTTGAGCACTACAGGGTGGATAAAGACGCACTATAGGAACTCTGTAATCATTGTCGAACTCAACTCAGACCCACAGCAAACTGAGGGGAACCCATACCAGTGGAGACAAAGGAATGTGTATCACTTAGAATTTCAGCTACATGAACCTTTCAGAGACCAACAGGGGACATACTGTGGGTGTCACAGGCATTAGCATCGAGGATTATCTATCAATTCTTGAGTGCTATGTTTCTCCAACATGCCAATGACCACATATATTTTACCTGTAGTCCTGAGGACAGGGCCACAAATATGCACGAGTTCTGTACTGGGTGCCATAGATTGTTCACATATAGAAATTAAGGAACCACCCATGGAATAGGGAAGGCTCTACATAAAAAGAAAGAGCTTCCACTCTATTAACTGCCAAGTTGTGTATAATGCCAAGGGAATCATCTTGAATGTGGTTGCTGGCAACCCAAGCAGTTACCACGGCTCACATATCTGGCACATGTCTGGCACACCTTCCAACTGTATCAGATTTCACTGGGGGTGATATCCTACAGGATCATTTAATGAGGGATGCAGGTTATGCACTGGATGATGGCCATCAGAAATGCACACACACCTACTGAAGAACACCATCATATGATACATGCCCAAACCAGAAATATCATAGAGCATGTGTTTGGACTGCTGAAGTCATGGTTCTGGTGCCTAGATACATTTGGGAGAGTCCTGCAGTACAATCCACATGCATGTACTGAAATATTTACCATCTGCACCATGCTACACAACATCATCCTGAGAAAGCAGCTTCAGTAGGATCAACAAGGGAAAGGGGCACATATCCACCACCAATGGCAAGCTCACCACAGCCACACACAGATGAGGAGTCAAAGAGTCAGAGAGGGAACCAGCAGCTGCTGTTGGCATAGGCAGAAGTAGCTGTGCTCAATATGCCCTTGCATTGGCTAAGATGCAAAGTATAGCATACTCACTCACCATCTAAGGGGCTAAAACCTTCATGCTACACAGATACATATAGTAACACTGATGTCAGGCAATGCTCACAGCCTTTATCTACCTATGTAATGGCTGTGTACTCCTAGCATCAGACAGATTCAGCCCTGAACTAAAACTGTTGCAACTGCTGGATTTACAAGGTAAGTGTTGAACCTGGAGTGTATTGTGTAATAATAGGAGTGAATGGCATATCCTTGCATGTGGTTACTTGGTAATGTAAGCAAATAAAAGGTGGATTTTTACAGAAATTACTTTAACATGTGACAGCAAAGACGTATGTACCTGCAAGTGTCCTCTATCAAGTAGTAGGCCTCAGGCATCAAAGATTCACACATTCATGCCTCTCAAAAGTACTGATGGTTGCTGCTTTTCTTCAATTTGGCATCATACTTTTGTACTGGAAAATCATTAAAGAGAGAAGTTAGAAAGTAATGAGACACATTTCAGTTTCAGACTTCACAGCCCTCTGATGCAAATAAATATTTGATTCTATCAACTGTCTAACTTTTGAACACCAAGCTATGTCAAAAGTACAATTAGCAAAACAACATCACAGATGCAGATACACTGAGCACTAAGTCAACTAAGCACCATGATAATTAGACACAAATGTTATGTATCCATGAATCCAAAGGCTACAAAATAGGGATATGGCACAGTTATCATCACTTGCACAGGGTATTGGGGAAGGGCAGAAAGCCTAGGCTGATACAAAAAGTCGGTGAGTATGTGTGAGTAAGAAAGAGAAGCAGGCAGACATTTGGATGAAGTAACAAATGGCCAGTGAGACAAAATGAGCTTTAAGCTTCACAGCTGAACCATGTAACTGTTGTGTGTGTTTGTGTGTGTGTTTGTATGTGTCCTCCAAGTGAAATTGGTGTGTGAGTGTCTGAGGGAACACAGGAAAGCTCAGTGCTAGCTTTACATCTTGGTATGTCAGACAGGTGTGAGCCATGCATGGTAGAGGTGACAGTTCATTATTATCATACCCGACCACGAGAAGTGGCTCTGCCAGGAGTTGAACTAACATATCCATGCTCACAGCCAGATGCACTACTGCTACCTGAATGTGACTGATGTCTGCTGGATGAGTTCCCATCATGAGGACGCCCAAGACCACAACCCCATGGCCTGCCACGTCTGGGTGAAGACACCTCAACCACTGATGGAACAGTGGAAGTAGTGCCACTATGAGAGCATGGATGGGCATGGCTACATTGGCTAACAGCAGATGATGTGGCTGACCTACACCCACAAGGATGCCATTCCCCCTCCTAGCAGATGTTTCATCACAGACACTGCCCTTTGCAATGTGTCATTCATCCAATCCATTGAATCAGCAATACAGTGGAGGCAGTCATGCATGTCAGTCTTTGTCACATCTACAACCCTAATCATTTCTCTGGAAGGACTTATAAGAATGTGCCTGCACCTCCATGATTGCCGTAAACATACATCAAGTGGCATGGGAAGACACATCTAGATTAGGTAGAGGATGGACAGCAGGCCTACTCCAAGCACCCCTAATGACCATCCTGTGTAGGACCTTACCCACACTTTGGCTATGGCCAGTGTCAACAGATACTGAAATCACAGTAACCACACTGTCCTGATTAAGTGTCTCACCCTCCACCTGTCCAATATCTGAGGGCTCACTGGAAAGGGTTGGCATAGGCCTACTGGCTGTGTCTTATGGAATTTCAGGGGATGGCTGAATGTAAACCTCAGTGTGAGATTCAAACTCTACACCCCCCCCAACTGTGCCTCTGTTTGACTACCATCATCATCAGAGTCTTCCGATACTCTGACATCAGGTGGTAAGAGTCTTACACTTCCATTGTCAGGATCACCACTGATAATAAGCAACAAACACAGGAAAGAAATTAATAGCTAGACTACCATAGTTAAATGTATGCTAACAAACTAACAGTGCTGCCACTACTACAGATAACACAACAATACACACACAGTCCTGACACCCACATCACACATATGGACACAATTATATAGACGATATTTGGCTTACCAAGTGCAGTTGATGCTATGCTTCCCATGGATGATGGTCCTGGAAGAAGTTAAGCAAAAGTTAAGGACAACATCTTCACAACTAACAGTACCATAGGGGGTTGAAACTGATTGCCCTTTATATGTCCATAAATGATACTTTTAACAAGAACATGGATGACGAGTCCAACCTAAGCCCATGTGTAATCAATCAGAATGTGTTGTTAACTGTATCAATATACAACTATCCCTCCCCAAATTAATTTAAAGTTAAACAGAACATAAGTATTACTATCAATATTTCACTATACAAGAAGTATTTAGCAACTGACATAGATAAGTCTACCTAGAAGTTCCTTTTGGAGCATGCTTGTTCTCCCTGAAACAGTAATACCAATATCAATGACATGCCATTGTGCACTTTCCAGTGAGCTGTCTGGATTCCTGACAGTGGACAGGAACTTCTCATTTACTGTTAGTGGTAGCTGTGTAGCAGCCTACCCCAGTACCTATCCATTCACTGGTCACTGCAGCTGCTCTCTTCCATGCAGATGAAATCATGTCAATGGCCCTATGGTGCACCTGATCATATGTCCTGCTGATGTTGCCTACTATCTGCTGCCAAATTTGCATTCTGCCTGACATATCTCTATGTCCCCTCTCAAACAGAAAGGCACCATGTTACCTAAAAGCTTCCACAATGACCTCATTCTCAGGGTCACTGAAGGGGGTGGGGTTTCAAGGATTGGGATGCCTGAGTGTCAGAGTCCTAGGTAACCGAAAACACAATAGAAGGATAATACACATAAGTATTACATAACCAAAGACCCTGTTTTGATATAACACATAAAAGGTAGCATTTCACTATTATCACTGGAGAAATATAAAACAGTCAAGATATTCAAATATAAAAAATAATTATGTGGTTGTAGCATATTACAGTCACACACAAATCTAGGTTGGATCCAAAGCAAGGAGAGTAACAATAGCAAAATATCTTGTTTATGCCATAACAGAAATGCAGCTTTGCTGCCCCACCCCCAAAAAGAACAGGCAAATTACACATTTTGCTAACAAACCATCAGTGAAATGTTAAAAGTGCTAGCAAATAAACTGTCCCTGAAATATGTGTACAGATTTAACACAGAAAATTCTATTTTATACAATTGCCAGTCATGTCTACCTGTAGTCAGCACTGCTCTAGAGGTGTGTATGGTCCATCCTAAAAGGCTAACACCTCTGTGTCATTGACAATATAGGACATTTACATTTCATGGAAATAACAATATAAGAGTGTACAGAGAAAAACAGTTGTAACACTAGCACTTGTGATAACAGTTAATAAGGCTGTGCATCTGAGAAAGTGAAATGCCTTCTAAGAAATGCATACAGATAAAAGTAGCATTTGCTAATGTATATATATATATATATATATATATATATATATATAGAGAGAGAGAGAGAGAGAGAGATTAGATATAGATATATTAACAGATTTTTCCTAAATGGCATTTTGGCATACACAGTATTTAGATGAAACATGAAATCATACCTTATCAAGGTCAGTAGTCTTCAGTGCAGATATATCCCAAAGTAATATCCTCTTCTGTGTTATCCACATAAACAAGTCTCCTTATCTTCAGGTTCCCTAGCTACATGGGTCCCTTTTTATAGTGTAGATTCAGGGTTGTGAGCATGGTGAATATGCAAATGAGGTGTGAACTCATTAGAATTGCTGAATTCCAATTACTTGGCTCCATGTAACAGATGTAAACATAGTACAGACACTTTCTCACTGTTTGTTGATAATGGATTACAACTGTGAATGATTACTGGTAGGAAGAAGGAAAAAACAACAGCAATTGAGACTGCCCTACCTCCAGTGGGTGTGTCAGCCAGGTTAGACTTACAAAGTGTAGAAGTAATTGTATCAAGATTTTAAATGTAAGTAAGCAACACAGATTTCAAAGTTTCTGTTCAGTAACATCCAATCTCCCTTCATTTGTTGACAACTGTATATTATTGCCATTTAATATCCCCACACATCTTAAGGACAATGATACAGGATGCCTTACAGATTTCTGCTCAGATAAGACAAGAATGAGCAACAAACACAGAGAGATAAGACAGAGCTGCATTTTTGCAAGCAATAGTCATAATGTTTGTATAATCACTCAGTGGACTTCATCTGAAATTAATACATGTAGAAATAACTGTCATACATTTTGTTAGTACTGTGGATGATGTTGCAGTTGGTTGTATGCATAGTGATTTCAGTTCTCTGCTGCAAAAGCTGTTTGAGTGACAAAGAGGGAGAATACGCCCTTACTGTGTTTTGAAGGGTCATTAGAATAGAGTTCAAATCCAGACCTGTGGAAAAATATTTCTTTGTACGAACAGAAGTTTTGTAGTGTTTATTTCATAAATGTGTTTTCTTTATTTCAACTAATTTTTCCTTTTTTATTTTTAAAAATGCTGGTGTTTGCTCAGTGTGCAGCTCAAAAAAGGGAGATGAAGAAACACAATGAATGTCATGTTTAGCTATGCTTATCTCATTTACATGACTCTTAGAGTGTGCAACCCTGGAATAGTAGCCCACACAGGAAGCAGAGAGAACACCTGCAGGCAGGGCATTGACAGTGTGAAGGTCAAAAAGGATACAGTGTAGCAGTTTTTGCTTTCCATCATGCATTGCCACTAAGCAACACTGAGCAGCAGTTAGAAAGCTTCCACAACACCTGCAGTCATTGAACTTCTGCAGACAAGATGCAGATAGGCAACAATTTACAAATTAAACATTCTATTAATTCTGTTGGGCATCACGCAAACATGCTAAGTGGTGTTGCTCGATAGGTATCACACCGAACTTAAGAATGAATAGGCAATTATGCAGCTGCCCTTTAACTATTCCTGTGGCAGCAGGTGTAAGTGTAGGGCTGTAATAATGATGGTCCTGGGTTCTCATACAGGAAGTGCAACACATTTTTACTGTTGTGACAGTCAAGTTTATAGTAATGAACACAGAAATATAGAAGTGTTGTTTCAGCATTCATGTGGCAACTGTCATAAGTGTAGGGCTGCCATACACATCATCCTATGTTCTAATACAGGACATTCCAGACATTTTTTCTGTTGTTCAATTTCACATTATATTCAATCTCACTTATAACACTTTAGATAGTGTAGCTGATATTAATTATTTGTACTGGGGATAAAACACCCTTATTGTGTTTTCAGATGTATGACTGAAGGTTTACTGTCTACTATATTTTTGTAAGTATAATTCTGCTAGCTGGACTAAGATGGCCCTCAAACTTAAATAAAACACCTACACAAATGAATCTATATATAAGGACTCTGCCAGGTCACACACACACATACATGGTTAACACCGCAAATTGTCATCTGTATTTATGAATGATTCATGACTATGTAATGACTATGTCTGAGAAGCACTTCTATTGTGGCAAAGATGGAAAACCACCACTGTGGAAGAAAATGTTTTGCCCCTTATGCATAGGTTTGAATCCCATACTGTAAAATCAGTTTTATCAGTGTATAAAACCAAACAAAAATGTGTCAGATCATGAAATGTATGCCCTCAGTGCATGACTGCAAAGTTAAATCACCTAACAGTTACAGCAGCAGACACCCCTCAAACTAATGTCAAGTGTGAGATTAATCTTCCAATTTAAGACAAATGCTTTCTTCCCTACTTGGCACTGTTGCTCACCTGTTAGCATTTTTCAAACGTGTTTGGCATCGATTCTCAGGTTTGCACACTACCAGTAAATGCAGTAACAGGAATTTCTGGGAAACCATCATTTGCCATTGGAATTTTTGGAATTAGACATGTCTGGCATTAGAGGGGAAGATGCCCACTTTAGGGTACAAAAGTGGGGTGTTCAGGAGTCCAGGATATTTCTTGTACTCCTGTTAAATTGCCACAGCCAAAAGCTTCTTCATGGGACTATTCTGGCTCCCAGTACATCTCTGAGGCTTGGAATAGTCTGACAAAGGCTAAATCCAGTGTAACTGGCATCCTAGTCACTGGAGAACAGTGTAGGCACTATTTCAACTACCTAAAGAGGTGCAAGAGGGATACTCTCAACTAGTGATCGGATGAGTTTCAAACCAGTGACATCCCACAGCTGTATAAGTATACTAATAAAGAGAATTTAGACTACATAGAAAGCTTAATATAGGCAAGACTGGCATGCACAATGCTCTTCTGTTCTTTTCTCTTCTTTTCACAGCGAATCCTGAAATTAAGTTGAATTGACAGGCTCATGCTGATCATTTAGAGATAGACTGAGGGAAGCAAGTGGTTCAAATGCAGTATAAGACAAGTATTATCACAGCTTTAAAAGTTAAAGATACAATTTTTGTTTTCTATACAGTAGAAGCAAATTGAGCATGCATATCCTAACTGTAAAAGCAAGTGTAAGACTAAAGTCAAGTGTAAGACTGTAGTCAGAGGTTGTGGGCTCAAATACCATGAGTAACAACTATACAATACTGCATTTATTTAATAATATTACAAACATTAAACTCTATACAAGTGGCATAAAGGCCCTGCTGTTAACTGTAATCTGTATAACTGGACCAAGCATATGTGCAATTTATGCACATTGCAAGGAGTACTTTGAACAAACTGTAATTATACTTTGTAGTTTTTAGGACATATACTTAAATATAATACTTCAGATAAATATGATGGTACTAATTTTATCTCTTTTTTTTCTCACTCCCAACCCTTATCTGTCTTTTTTATTTCCTATTATGTATCGTTAAAATGTCTCCATGTCATCCATCTGTACCAAATCACTAAATGCTTCACAACATAGCAAGGTAGGCTAACTCCAGTGGGTTAGCCTGCCCCCACTCCACCAGCTCAAGCACTGGCGCCCATCACATCTGGAACCCAACCTTGCAGTACTGCCTCTCTTGCCCCTGCACTACCTGTTATTTCAGGTAGTACTACCCTGGCAGCTGGTGCTGTGGTACCCTCCAGTAGTACTGGCAGAGGTGTGGATTTCATCACCTGCCAGGAGATGTCAGAGTTGGCGCACAGGGTCATGCAACACATCACTGGTGTATGCCTACGTGGGATGGAGAGACTGCTCTCCCTCATGGTCCTTAGGAGGAAAAGATGTTAAGCACTCCATCAGCCAGCAGAGTAAGGAGGCAGTGATGACAGTCCTGCAGGTGAGGACTAGATTGTCACCGACCCCATGTTTGATGGGCATGAGCTTGCATTGTCCCCTCCCTCACCGCATTCATGCTGTCCCCCAACCTTTTATGTCCTTCACCATCTTTGTGTCTTGTCTTGTTTGTTCTGTTTGAATTTGCTTACTCACCTATCCAACTTACCTGACCAGGAAATACCAACATCCCTTACCCTGCATTCCTCTCTAAGTAAAGAAAAAAAAATGGACACTTGTCCAACAAAAAAAAAAATGTCCCATACATAGCTCTCCATTTCACACACATGTCTTCTTGACACACTTTATTTGGTCCAGTTGGCTATACAACATGATTGCGTTGCTGTCACCCCTCTTTCTGGAGGTGACTGTCCAAATTCAGATAATATTCGGTACATATTCTCATTTTACACCATTGAAGAAATGGATAGTTATGGTTCTTTCCTATCTCCCTCCTGCACATTCCTATATTGCTTTCCCTTTGATCTTTCCCCTGCTTGTTCCACATTTCACCACCTTCCTATCTACCTCATTTTAACACATATAATCTAATGAAAAAGTAGAATCACACACAACACACATGAGTACCAAAGAAACAAATGGAGCCCTTCACTTTTTGGCATCTGTATTTTCACAGAGTTTGGCATTGTGCACCAATGTCAAACAATTGTGAGCAGCTCTTCTGTGGTGCTGTTACCTCCACTCAATGCCGCTTAAGCATGCTGTGCTACTTCAAAATACACTAACACACATTGAAGGTAGAATAAAGTAAAACTTTACTGCATTATCAATACTTATTTAAAAGTATTACACACACCTGGATTCAAATCTTGTATCATCTGGACTGAAAAAGGAAAGTGTCAATGTATTTACACCTGCTGCCACAGAGTCAGGTAAGCTGCAGGTGCGTTTCATACACTCAGTACTAAGTCTTATAATTTTAGCAATGAGCCTCATGTTTGCACACTGTTTAGCTATGTGAAAACAGGGAAAGCATTGGAAATGTGTATCTTGCATACACAAGTACTTTGCCAACCATTGTGCAAACCCGCTGCTCGCCATTGCTCTATGCAAAGTAAATAATAGCATTTATTAGCTCTGTTTACTGTCCATTTAGTCTTCATGCTATGAAACTACATGTGGAAACATAAAAAAATGCCCTATCAAAGAATATGTCACATATTTACAATGCAACCATGTGTTACCTCCCCCCATGCACTGCAACCCTGGTCTCTCAGTACTTGTTCACAAATATACCAACTAAACTAAATAAATTAATAGAAAATGTTGTGTGATATACCATGCACATCTTTAGAATGATAATACACATTCAGATTTTCAAATACTTGTTGTAACGTGGACACCTGTTTGCATATAGTTTGTAAAGCTGACTCTTAAAGTATACCTGCACATTGGAACTCAACCACAACATAATACTCATTGCATGCTCATCAATCTTGTAACATGCAGTACTTGAAATATTTTGACATTTGCACATGTCTACACATCCATTTCATGCTGGCCTCCCAACATCTTTACTCCAACATCCACTGTTGATGTCAACTACTATAAGTTGTCCTGCATCCTTGTAAATGTCAGGCTTGTGCTGTGGCACTTGTGTAAAGTACTGAGTTCTCCAGTCTATATATTTAGAAAGGTAGGGTTTCTGTTCTCACTGCAACCAACTGGTGTGTGTGTGTGTGTGTGTGTGTGTGTGTGTGTGTGTGTGTGTGTGTGTGTGTGTGTGTGTGTGTGTGTGTGTGTGTGTGTGTGTGTGTGTGTGTGTGTGTGTGGGGGTGTATGTATCTATCTAATCAAAAGAGCATAAGTGTGTATCCAACAGTTACCACTCCAATCCCATGGATTGCCAATTTTTTGACACTTGCACATGCATACACATCCATTTCATAGGTTCATAGGTAGGTACTAGGCTATTGGCCCTAGGGTCTATACAAGTGTAGCCAAAAAGGCACCCTGGCTTTCACCACCCAAGAAAATTATTTTCCTGTGCCCCTGTCGAGCAGAGTCACAGAGGTGATCCCCGGGGTGAATTTCTTATTTCCTATCCAATCATCAAGATTTTTCTTGAAGAGTGCTAGTGAGGGGCTTTGTTGATATAGATAGGTAGCTTGTTCCAGAGTATGGGAAGTCTCTGGGGCAGGAATCTATCCCTCCAGAATGTTCTATTTATTGTGGTAACAAGGTTTAGGTCCCTAGAACGTGTAGCTCAGAGGGATTGGGATTTCTTTAAGTGGAGCATGTCCAACAGCTCTGGTTTTGACATAGCTTTGTATGTTAGGCAGAGATCGCCACTGAGAAGGCGATAAGCGAAGGAACAAAGTTGGAGTTTTTTGAGACAGTCTGCATATGGCATCTGTTTAAGGCCAGTAATCCTCTTTGTGAGGTATTTCTGCAGCCTTGCCAATTGTTGTAGATGTCTTGTGAGGTACATACCAAAACGGGCACTGTACTCTATAATGGGGTCTAATGAGTGACAAGTAGAGGGGAACAATGACCTCTTTTTTTCCTGGATGAGAAACCTTTTTTGATGAGGTGTGCCACATAGAAGGATTTCCTGACTACTGTGGCAATGTGATTATCAAAGGAGAGACTACTGTCCACCTGTCTCCCAAGGTCACCTATCACACTTTCAGTGCTAAGTAGACTACCACCTATGTGGTAGTTCATGGGTACAGAGTTTTTACCAAAGGGGATGACAATGCACTTTTTGACATTGAGCTTGAGGCCATGGCTTTGACACCAAGGATCTGTCTCACTGAGGCCCTTTTGAAGGATGTCCACATCATTAGTAGTTACAATTATGGCTCCTAGTTTGCAGTCATCTATGAACTTCATTAGACAAAGACCTTCTGTGTTAGCCTGTACTTTGGAAAAGCAGTTACCAAACAGGAGAGGACCCAGGACTGAACCCTGTGGTACTCCACTTGTCACTGGTCTGAAGTCAGATTTGGAGTCTGCTACTTTCACAGTGTGGGTTCTGTCAGTGAGCCAGTCGGCAACCCATCTTGTGACATAGGGATTTATACCTAGTTTAGTGAGTTTATCTATAATTCCAGAGAGGGGGATGGTGTCAAAAGCCTTGGCAAGATCTAGATAGGCTGTGTGAACCACCTTACCCTCAACTACATCTTTGGTGACTGCTTCAAAGAAGTCTATCAGGTTTAGGAGACATGATCTGCCTTTTAGAAACCTGAACTGGGTGGGGTCCAGAGTTTGGAGATTACAAATGTCTTTTTTTATAAGTTCCATGATGATACATTCCATGGCCTTGCACACCTGGCTTGTTAGGCTAATGGGGCGGTAGTTCCTGGGGTCCATGGTGGCTCCCACTTTGTGGAGTGGGATAACTGTCACTGTGCACCATTCAGTGGGCACAAAGCCTGAGGTGAGGCTATGATTGAACATGGTTCTTAGGTGGGGTGCCAGTTCATTCTGTAATTCATGTAGAATGCAGCTTGGGATGATGTCAGGTCCCATGGATGCTGTGTTCTTGGCTTTGGAGAGTGTGGTTTTTACCTGTGCACCCATGATTACAGGAACTTTGCATTCTTCCGGTATAGAGATGGGTCCTTTAGGGGGTGAGAGGGGGGGTAAAGTTAGCACTGAACCTATCTGCCAGGATGTTGGCAATATCAGTTGGTTCTGTATGTTTAGTGCCATTGTGCTGTAACTCAGAGCAGATCTGAGTGTTGCCATTGAGATTCTTGACATAGCTAAATAATGCTTTGTTCTTGTCTTTAGAATCAGTGGCGATTTTGTTTTTGTAACTAGCTTTGGAGGATTTTATGAGGGATCTCAGCTTCTTACTGAGGCTGACCAGGGAGTTCCTCCAGTCATGGGATTTTACTCTTTTTTGCAACAGTTTCTTTCTTCTGTTGTAGAGTTTGTTTATGGCAGGGGACCACCAGATTGGCTTCCTTTTTTTGGAGGATAGCATCTTGATTCTGTTAGGGATAGCATGATCCATGCACTCATGTAAGTGTTTATAACGTGCATTTGTGTAGGATTCAGCAGTCATACCTCTATTGTCCATCTGCATGGGTGTCATGAAGTTTGCCACTTCTGTCTTATGAAGTTGGCTTTGGAGAAATTGCTTACGGTGTTTCCCTAATGGGGGGTGGGAGTGGGATGTGGATGTCTAGGCTTTAGCTTGTGGTTGGATCTGACCAACAAGGAATTGACCTCTGGTGTGGGACACTGGTCGCCCATGTTGGTAATAATCAGGTCTAGGATATTGCTGCCCCTGGTGGGGGTGTGGATAAGTTGATCCAAAGCACTGGAATTTATGAATTCCGGAAAACATTGAGCAAAAGAGTTGGTACATGAGTAGTTTTCCCAGTTAATAGTGGCGTAGTTGAAGTTGCCCATTATTAGGGTGTTGGGTTGTACCCTAATATTTTCCAGTGTATCAAGAAATGAGGAGTGGGAATCCTGGAGCATGGTGGGGGATCTGTAGCAAATTACAATTTGGATTGTGGTCTTGCCCTGAGTTAGTTGCACTTGGATAATCTCAGATGCATTATTTTTGCAACTAGCCTGGAGGTGTGGATATCCTTAATGAATATGGACACGCCTCTACCTTTACTGTTTTGGTCCAGGTTAGGTGGCCAAAAGGTGTGGTATGAATTATAACAAATACAACTTAAAAAAAGCAAAAAATAAAATTTTAAAATACCACCAAGACCACTGATCCAAGAAATAAGCAATTTTAATGAAACATTCACTTAGTGCCTCAGCTTGCACAGCCTTCCATGAGTAAAAACACTACAAAACACTCTTTACTTAAATACAGCATATAGCACAAGACAATTAATCAATTAAGCATACAATTTAAATCACATACTTCCAATTACATTCCTTTTTGTGTCCCTGAGGCTCCAAAGTACCATATTTTAAAATCAAGAGGGTTTCTTTTTTTAAAAGTTTATTTTTTTAAGGACACACATTCACCTATACCAACTTGCAATTTTTCCAAACACAATCCCTAAGAGAATCAGGATCAGAATTGTATGCTGTCATGAAATGGCTCCCAAGGGGACTCTAGTTTTTTATTTTTTATGTCCCTAATATGTTCCTGTTACCAGACCCTAAAACTCCTATAAGTTTCCCCTATGTAGAACTTATTGCATCCACATCTCAGCACATACACTAGCCACTCAGTATTACAAATGTATTCATACCTAGGTGTAAATTTAATACTATTAATATAGGGAAAAGCACTCAATACATAATGACAGCTGGAGCAGCCATCCCATGGAACAGTGCCCTTATTTGTGCTTAAATTCTGACCAACATTAACATCTGGTAAACAAAATTGGATATGTACCAGAATATCAGCCACATTCCTAGCCCTTTTATATGCAATACTCACAAAGTCAGGTAATAGACAATTCAAAATGTTATCCCTTAGAAGTATGGGCCACAAACTACATGCTTTTTGAACTATTTCCTCAGTTATAACATTATAGGTTGTCACCAAGAAAACTTTCTTCTGGTCCACATTATTTCCATCTGTGTTGGTGGATATGTTTCCACATGTACCAGCTTTATATTTCCCACTAACACAGGCATAATGAGAGTATCCCTGGGGGTTAGAAGAATAACTCATGTCCGTGATTTTTTGTTTAGCTTCCCTAACCAACTGAACATCATAGCCTCTTTTAATAAACATATCTTCTGCTTCTGCTATCTCTCTGTCAAAGCTCATATCAAGGCTACATAGCCTATGAATTCGCAAGAATTCATTATAAGGCAGTACCTTGATCAAATGTTTGGGGTGACAACTACTCCTATATAAGAATACATTTCTTTGTTCAAATTTCCTATGGAGACTAGTTGTAAATCCATCTAAGCTAATATCCATAAAATTCACTTGTAGGCCAAGCTGTATGCCATCAAAGGTTAAGCCATTTTGTTTTCATAACTAGTTTTAAAGGATTTTATGACGGATCTCAGCTTCTTAGTGAGGCTGACCAGGGAGTTCCTCCAGTCATGGGATTTTACTCTTTTTTGCAACAGTTTCTTTCTTCTGTTGTAGAGTTTGTTTATGGCAGAGGACCACCAGATTGGCTTCCTTTTTTAGGAGGATAGCATCTTGGTTCTGTTAGGGATAGCATGATCCATGCACTCATGTAAGTGCTTATAAAGTGCATTTGTGTAGGATTCAGCAGTCGTACCTCTATTGTCCATCTGCAGGGGTGTCATGAAGTTTGCCACTTCTGTCTTAAGAAGTGTGAAGTTGGCTTTGGAGAAGTTTTTTAAGGTGGTTTCCCTAAGGGGGGGTGGGGGCAGGATGTGGATGTCTAGGGTGATTAGCTTGTGGACAGATCTGACCAATGAGGAATTGACCTCTGGTGTGAAACACCGGTTGCCCCTGTTGGTAATGACCAGGTCTAGGATATTGCTGCCTCTAGTTCGGGTGGGAATAAGTTGATCCAAGGCATTGGAATTTATGAATTCCAGAAAACGTTGAGCAAAGAGTTGGTAAATGAGTAGTTTTCCCAGTTAATGGTGGGGTAGTTGAAATCACCCATTATTAAGGCATTGGGTTGTACCCTAATATTTTCCAGTGTATCAAGAAATGAGGAGTGGGAATCCTGGGGCATGGTGGGGGGTCTGTAGCAAGCTACAATTTGGATTGCGGTCTTGCCCAGAGTTAGTTGCACTTGGATAATCTCGGATGCATTATGCTGTGCAACTAGCCTGGAGGTGTGGATATCCTTAATGAATATGGACATACCTCTGCCTTTATTGTTTCAGTCCAGTCTAGGTGGCCAAAAGGTGTGGTATGTATTATAGCCTGGTAATGCAGGGGTGCTCTCTGGAGCCTTGAATTGGGTCTCTGTCACTGCACAGATGTGGATGTTCTCCATTTTAAGGAGTGCCTTGAGTGAATGCATTTTGAGGTTTAGAGTTCATGCTGGCATCCCAACATCTTCACTCCAACATCTACTGCTGATGTCATGCACTATAAGTTGTCCTGCATCCTTATAAAAGTCAAACTTGTGTTAGGGCACTTGCATAAAATAAAGTACTTGAAGGTGTGTCTGTGTACTTATATAGATAAGGGGTTTTCTTGTTCTCACATTCAACTGTGAGGTGTGTGTCTGTGTGTGCCTATCTATTCAGAAGAGCATAAGTGTGTATCCTGCAGTGCAGTACCAATCTCATAGAGGTGTCAATTCAATTTTTGCACATGCTACACATACACATTCATGCTGGTCTCTGAACATCTTCACACCAACATCCACTGCTGATGCATGCACTATAAGTTGTCCTGCAGCCTTATAAAAGTCAGTCTTGTGCAGTGACACTTTGGTAAAGTACTGAGTTCTCTAGTCTGTGTCCTTACTTAGGTAAGAGTTCTAATTTCACTGCAGTAAACTGAGGTGTGTGTATGTGTCTGTGTACTTGCTTGACATTAGAAAGTGTGTTGTACATCAACATGGCATGTGGGACACTGCTTTTAGCATTTTTTCCTCACTAGACACTGCTAATGTCATCAGCTATAAACTGTTGTGTGACACTCTCCAAGCCAGACTTGAGCTATGTTGCTTGTCTTAAATACAGTGTTCTCTAGTCAGTGTACTTAGATAGGTAAAGGTCCTGCTCTCACAGCAGTAAGCTGGGGTGTGTGTATGTGTTTATACAGTTGCTTGACATTAGAGAGAGCATTTTACACTAGCATTACACTAGCATGTGGGATACTGCTTTTAGCATTTTCTTTTCACCAGACACCGCTGATGGCATCAGCTACAGCTGATTTACACATGTGCAGTATTTCTATCAGGGCAGGGTCAGAGACTGGCCTGCAGGCCAGGCACAAATCACCTTACCTATATGATGCAGATTACAGTGGTAGGGCTTGCAGTCTATCCACATATGTCATGGCATGGTTTGTAGGGACCTTTTCTATATGGACACTAGCAATATCCTGGCTATGTGCAACAGACATGTGTGAGTTATTAATGCTAAATTCATGTTTTTTACATTTGTTAGATGTCCTGACAGAGGTCATCAAGGGCATGCATGATGAGAACAATATCGTCCTGTGGAACTTGACCAGACCAAGGCATCTGACACAAGTCCACACTGAGGTATTCACTCAGAAGTGTCAGATGTGGCTATAAACATCTATATCACCAAGTGGGTAGACCACTGCATCATACACATAGCATCTAAGTATGTTGAAATGTGTGAAGTGACACATATCTCTGGTCCAGTGATCAGGTCAGTATAACGGGGCTGTCTGCTAAGCCTTTCATGTTAATTATTTAAGTCACAGGTGTCAAGACTGACATACACATCATGTGTCCAAACAGCTGTCTGAAGTACTATAGATTGTTAGCAATCATTGACTCAAACTGTGATATTAGTATAATACTGACAGTATCAACACACACCAAAGATTGCTGCCACAGCCATGACAACACATGAGATAAAGCAAAAACATGGGGGGAGTTGTTATGTTATACAAACAAACACACAAACCAAAGATAATGTAGGCATCATGCCCTATAAGCTAACCAGTTGGTATGTGACCTGTGTCCTTGGGTAGATGGTATGTAGAATGTCCACCAGCATGTGGCCACAGTGGTGAGTACTCCTTTGTATGTAGCATGACTACTGAGTATGCGCAGGACATCCACATCAAAGGCCATAATACCTCCATAGTTCACAGCCTTCATCATTCCAATAACTGAGTACAATGCATCCTTCTTCATGCACCTCACAAATCACCTTGTGATGTGTAACTGAAATGTAGCACCTTAGCCACAGTGAGCTGTCACACATCTTATTGGCCATACCTAGGTATTCTTTTTGTTGCATAAATATTATTGCCTGATGGTGCGGAACACCCATCAAGGTGTTACACCAGATGCATGTGTGATACTTGTTCTGGTAATGCATACAGTACATACATAGCTGTTTGACAACATTGATGACAGTGTGGCTTGTCCCATATATATGCCATGCATACCATTCAACTAGCCTGGATTTATCATAATGTCACATACAGGTATAACAGTGTCCCTCCTAACACCTCCAGTTGCAGTATCAGGACAGTGTGCTTTATTATCCTCATAGATTGCTGACATGCAGTAATAGTTGTACAAGTGTGCCCATGCAGAACCATTGATGATCACTCAGAATCACATATGTTGTGTCAGAGACATGGTATTACTGGTGGCATTATTCTGATATTCTCCGTGATTGTGCATGCTTCTTTTACTGTGGTCCATGAACCCTTAGCTGTGTCCCACTTTTTGGAAACCTCTGCTGACGTTTCCCTTATATTTAAACATATCAATTTGCACAGCTTCATAATATACACCCAACTCCAACTGCATATTACATCCCTGATAGATGTCCTCTCCATTGTTCATGTCAGGGTACTTATCTCACAAAGACATATCTTCTCCATTGTTATGTCATGTTTTCTGACACATAATATACATTTTTACTGTGAAGTACATACTGTAACATGTTGACATGTGATTAGTGCTCCTGCTACAATTGTCTTCTATTTACATGCCCTCATCTGCTGTACAATGTTTCACCTGTCCTCTTTCCCTGTATTCAATACTATTATTCATCTGTGTGTCCCTATGTAATACAAACACTTCCCCTGACAATTTATTTTAAATAGCAGGTCATGTACCCTTGCAGATCATTTACCCAACTTTTCTACAGAATGGTTTGAATGGGTTTGCACACTACTCTGCACTGTATACACTGTCCTGTACTGTGTTTGGAACATATACATTCCTATATGATAAACCCTGGTAATCATTGTGTCATCCATGCAATCTTCACTATCCATGTTGCACAACATGGTTTCCTAGGCACCAGCCCTTTTCTCTGCCATAAAATCATGCTTTATGTTTAAATGCAGTGCACAACATGAATTTGTAATTATGCTGCTGCTCACTGCTCAAACACAAAAAAATCTGTGGTGAAGCCTCCACAGAGTTTATTGAATCCTGTTTTGTATCTTTAAGATTTGCCAAATCCATTGATTGTAATGAGCTTTTTTGCACAAATGGAGATGTGAGATGAATCTGTTACTGCCTTGCTGCTGTGCTGCCATATTGTTATTAAAACTGCAGTTTTACTAAACTGCTGAGGTCTAGTGCCATTATTAGCAACTGCTAAATGGATGAGTTAACTTGGGTACACATTGAAACTATTACATATCTTACATTTAAAGACATTTAGGTTAGTTTGAGATATTTGTTTGATACTATACAGTATAACTTTTCATTGCCTGAACAGGCTGTAGGAAAAAGTTAGTTCAAGGTGTTTTATTGGGTTTCCTTCAGAATATCAAAGTCTCATTTCACTGAAACCCCCATAATTGAGATGAAAATATCGAAGCTTCACTTCTGCGAAAGTGTACATCAGCAGAAACATTCACTAAGAAAGTAACCACTTGGCCACCAGGACAACATACACTAATGAAGCGATTAAAACCCACTAAAGTGGGGGGCTTCGTCCCCCACACCCCATGTAGAGGGTTGCACCCTGCACACACACCCTAATTAAATATACCAACTCCAGGATTGTACTTTAGTGGGGAGAAGGGCAAATACCTCCATGGTGGCTAAGTAGTTCCTTTCATAGCTGTCGTCTTTGATGATGTGACCATTCATGTATGTGAAACTTCAATATTTTCATCTCAATGATGTGGATTTCACTGATATGGGACTTCAATATTCTGAAGGGGACCCATTTTAGTACATCTTCTCAGGAAAACAATGTAGATATGGCAACAGACTCTCTTTAAACTAAGTTTCAGCCAGGATAAAAGAATATAAAGGGAACAATTTAATTTTATGTATTCTATGTATGTACCTTGGAGCTTTTCTCCCCAGGCCTCCACTGAAAATGGTCTAGATTAGCCCAGTGCACTCTTCCAGTAAACAAATGTCAATAAATACATCAATAAATAAACACACTGTGGTATGCACTTCTGCCTTTCGGTTGATAATAGGTTGCCATTGCTTTCAATGGCTATAGATGCATTACTTGTGAACTAGGGAAACTTGTGACACCCAGAATGCTGCATTGTAAATGGCAGAGAAATCATGGAATACCTGAGACTTGGAAATGCAAGATTAAATGGATATAGACTCTCAAAATGGAATATACCAGATAAATAAAGTTCATTGCCTTTTGTATAAGTGGGGAATATTCCCAATTGCTTATTACAATTTGACATATAGTGTGGCCTACATTTCCAATAAGCACTACCATGACACAGTCTGAATGTGATGAGTAATAACAATTAAGTTTCATTTACTGCGTAAGTAAAGGGTATGCAATTTTGTCTGTTGGGGGTGGGCTATTATACAGCTATTACTTGTTTCCTGTAGTGACCAGGTGGACACAGGTCTTTTGAGTTATTACAGATGTAGGTTCTGTTGAGCACCTGAAATTTAATAATGTATGTTGTTATGTAGTACATCACTTGGGAAATATGGGCCCCATTTCTAACCTTCCAGTCATTGGTAAGGTTACATAAAAAGTGATACTTACACAATCTGATTCCTTTGTAAGGGTACGACAAATTAATAACAACTTTAAGTCTTTTTCAGGTGGGCATAGCACTGAGGCTGCCTTTACAAGGACAGCAAACAATCTTCTGAATGATCGAGACTAATGTTATTAATCTCTTTTAGTTCTTCCTTGTATATCAACTGCATCTGATGCATTAGACCAAGACATCCTTTGGGAGCATTTTCAAACATACTGTGGAATTTCTGGCTGAGGATCATGACTCATTTGCTATTATATCTCAGAACAGACACAGAATTGAGCCTGGCATTAATTTATCTTCTACCTTTTCTCTTGTGGTTAGTATTTTATTTATTTATTTATTAATAAGGTAACTGAATGATCTGAGGACATTTTATCAGTCACAACCTGGATACAAAGGCAAAGTTGGACGGCATACAGAAAGCAGTGTAACCAAAAATAAGCAAGGCTATTTATAAGAACACTGTTTAGCTACTATGTACAATAGTAGTAAGATACTTAGCAAAAAAGAATCAAAAACGTAAAAAAAAAAAAATAACTTGTGAGTAAAACAGACACAAGTAACAGATAGCTGAAGGGCTGTAGGACTAATCAGTCATTTGGATGTATCTGCCAGTGTCTCCAAAACATCTTCATTTTTTTCTTTGATAAGGTAAAACTACATATTCTTGCTTGATTTATTGTGTTCATACTAGGTCCATGTACTTCTGATCTTGCCAAGTAACAATTTTCTTTAAGGAACATGTCTGTTTCTTCATAGCAATTTTACATTTCATTGATATACGTATTTAAACGTTATAACATTTTAGAAGAGAAACTATCATTGTCATAACATGTTTTATGTTTCTATTAATTTAGTTGTGTGTTGACTGTCACTTAAGAAACTACCATGCCTCCAATTTACTATAGATGTCAGAATGATATAGCAGCTGTGAAATTACATTATCAGATATTATTCTGACAGCTGAAAACAACTCACAAAAATCCACAAATCCACAGAAAAAAGCAAATTTATTCCTCTGACGTCTCGGCCTTAGCCTTCAAGGAGTAAAAAACATAATGACACACTTCATTTATATATACAAAATTAATTAGTAAAACAATAAATCAATAAATCAATTAGTAATAATCTAATTTAAATAAATACTCTCCAATTTAAGTCTTCATTAAGACCTTGTGGGTACATAGTATTAAATTTTAAAATATACAATATAAAATATTCTGACAGCTACACAAAAAAAATACTGAGTGTTTTCCATTATTACTAAAATAGCAGTGAAGGTCCAATGGAAATAAATGTAATGTTTATCATTTGAAATACAATAGACATGGTATGCAATATCTTTTGAGGGTTATCGAGTTGAACAGGAAAACAATCTCTGATCTTGGGGGTTGACTGTAATATTTAGAATAAAATACCCAAAGCAAAGTGAGAATTCTGTAGAAGCAGTAGCAAAAAGGTAAGAAAAATAGTGGAATGTATTATAATTCTTAATTCACGAAGTAAAGAAACAATGAGCCCACTATAATCAAGTAAGATGGCATCGGCAGTTTAATCAGTAGTTGTGAAAAATACTTTAGAAAAGCAATACCTGACAAACGGAAGCTATAACCAACATAGTCTGTGGAATGTAGGTGAACGTTAAGAACAGACACTTAAGGTCTCTTTTCACCTGAAGAAGGGGGATACAGATGTGAATGATATGAGTGTACACAGTTATGTCAGGTAATTGTGATGGGATAAACTGGAATTAGAAAAAGGTGGAAGAAGTAGGGAGATAGCAGACTGTGGAAACAAATTTCATACAAGAAGAGAAGAAGTGTTTGTTCAAAGACAAGGATGTTGACACATGGAATGTATTTTCAGACAGTGTTGAGGGTGATTAATCTAATAAGCCATTTGGAAAAGTAAAGGGTAGATGAAAAATAGGAAAGGGGGAGTTACAGGTATGACCACTCCTTAAATTGTAAAGTCTTTCTTTGGCTAGACCAGGTTGGCTAACTCCTTCTACCACTATTCACTCAGTAATTAATTTTCTTATTGATGATCTTTCATAATCAGAGATATCAAGGAGTTGGATCCTATTCCAGAATGTAAATGATGCAAACTGGCAAGGATAACTGGGCCAGCTCATTTAAATAAATTATGCATCAGCAAATCTTTGGGAGGAGGTTGGGTTGAAGGACATGACAAAACTGTAAAAGGACTTATTTATGTGTTTTATTTATTTATTATTTGTTCAACCACGTAGGTGGGCCAGTCCATTCACCCTTTTCAGCCACAATCCAGGCAGCAGTAAACATTTAATATAAAATACAGACTAAGCATATAAAATGCATAATTAGGTAAAAAGCAAGTTATAGCAAAGTACTGGTATGGTGGCATGGTGGCAATAACAAGAGTTAACAAGTACAAATACATTGGCAAAAATATAAGGTTATAAATATGAGTTATTAGCAAGTATATATATATATATATATATATATATATATATATATATATATATATATATATATATATATACCAAAAAGTAAAAAGGCCACACAGACAAACCAATTAGTAAAAACTACAAGAAAAACCTAGCCAAGCTAGAGTTGTCACTGTGTGATACCTTAAACCTCTTATACTAGAGGCCTATGGGGTATATGTAAGTGACCCCTTAAGGACATCAAGTGTTTCAGAAATATGGCTTCTAAATCTAGTCTAGAGAATACTGTTAATCCAATAGCAGTTTTGACATGTGGATGAGTGAGGTAAAGTTTGTAATCTGGGGAGCTTCTCAGAGTATAATTTTGGAGGATAAACATGAGTGCAGTTTTCGGAGGGGGCAGTAGACCAGGTTTATGATTTTGAAAAGTAGAGTGCCAAGAAGAAAACAGAAAAAGTTCTTCTCGCCGTGCTAAAGTCCTGCACCCTTAAAACGAATATCCAAAGCAAAACAAAAGTGGCAGGACACTGCTGCAAATCAATAAATATTTAATAAAACAAAAGACCTTAAAACAAAATCCTGAGACACAAAGTAAGCGCTTTCGGGTTACACCCTTCATCAGACATCAAAACATTAAACAGACACTGGTTTTAAATATGCAACAGCCAATGAAATAAATGAAATTCAATGATATACACGCCTACTTAAAAGAGTAGGTTTTGTAGGTATCACATCATTTAGCCCAGGGGGTCTATGTGCCATCAATTCTATTATCCATTTAGTTTCAGCCAACGCTGTCTGCATTTTGATGTCCCCCCCCCCCTTCTACTCAGTCTAACATTTACGATGACTCTAAATGTAAAACTATGTGTGGGGTATTCTTGCACATGTCTAAATAAAGCATTGCTGGCATCCCCATTTCTAATGCTGCCTAGATGTTGCAAAATTCTCACCTTAAACATGTTATTTGTCATCCCCACATAAAAACTTAAACACTTTGTGCACTCAGCCAAATAGACCACATTGAGAGTCCTGCAAGTGGCCTTCCCTTTAAAAACAATGTTTTTGCCTGTCACTGGATGTAAAAAATTAACCTCCTTATTTATACAAGCACAGGCCTTACATGCTCCACAAGGGAGCGTTCCTGATGTAACCTTAAAAGACCTGTCTGTTTGCAAAATTTTTTCTTTACATAAAAAAATCTTTGAGATTTCTGTTCCTTCTATACCGGAAACCTGGTCTACCATCTATGATACCTTTAAGATTTGTATCACTAGTGAGAATGTTCCAATTGTTTCTTATAATATTGCAGGTGTCACCAATGTTGCTACCATAGGTAAACATTACCATGATATCTCTCTCTCTTGCATTACCCTGTCCATTGTCACTGGATATCCATTCTTGATGTCTATTTAACCAGGGTTTATATTTGGTTTGCCTATGCACCTTACTCTCATCAATGACTTTCTTGACCATATTCTTTCCATATCCTCTCTGCTCAAAGTGTCCTATGAGATTGGATAATTCTTGTTCAAAGTGTATGTCATCTGTACTAATTCTGGATACCCGACTCACTTGTCCTTTAACTATGTTGGGAAACAAATGTCGAGGGTGCATACTATCAAATGATAACAAGGTGTTCTTCCAGCATTCTTTTTTATACAGGTTAGATGAAAAACCTTCCTGTGTTTGTGTTGCACAGACATCTAAAAATTCTATGCCCCTGTGCTTGCCTATAAGTAGAACCGGCCCCTAAGAAAACATTGTTATCCAAAACAAGTGTCAACAAAGCCTTAATGAGCTCTATTCTGCTGTTCGTAGCTCCCAAACCAACTCTTGTTTTCTTAGGGGCCGGTTCTACTTATAGGCAAGCACAGGGGGTTGCCATGGGCACCCCCTGTGCCAATACCTATGCGAACTTGGTCCTTTCACAATGGGAAACTAACAACATTTTGAATAATCAAAGATGGAAGAATTACATTCTCATGTACACACGGTTTGTAGATGATACCTTTATTCTTTGGAATGGAGATTACCATTCTTTTGAAAGATTTCTATCTTATATACATTCAACTACCACCTTCCTCAAATTTATGGCCAAAACTTCTTACGATAGCATAGAATTTTTAGATGTCTGTGTAACACAAACACAGGAAGGTTTTTCATCTAACCTGTATAAAAAAGAATGCTGGAAGAACACCTTGTTATCATTTGATAGTATGCACCCTCGACATACACTTTGAGAGAGGAGGATGGAAAGAATATATATGGTCATGAAAGTCATTGATGAGAGTAAGGTGCATAGGCAAACCAAATATAAACCCTGGTTAAATAGACATCAAGAATGGACATCCAGTGACAATGGGGGGTAATGCAAGAGAGAGAGATATTAATATCATGATGGGTATGACCAGGTTTTTCGTATAGAAGGAACAGAAATCTCAAAGATTTTTATGTAAAGAAAAATTTTGCAAACAGCAAAACATTGTTTTTTAAAGGAAGGCCACTTGAAGTTTTTAAGTTTTTATGTGGGGATGACAAATAACATGTTTAAGGTGAGAATTTTGCAACATCTAGGCAGCATTAGAAATGGGGATGCCAGCAATGCTTTATTTAGACATGTGCAAGAATACCCCACACATAGTTTTACATTTAGAGTCATCGTAAATGTTAGACTGAGTAGAAGGGGGGGGGACATCAAAATGCAGACAGCGTTGGCTGAAACTAAATGGATAATAGAATTGATGGCACATAGACCCCCTGGGCTAAATGATGTGATACCTATAAAACCTACTCTTTTAAGTAGGCGTGTATATCATTGAATTTCATTTATTTCATTGGCTGTTGCATATTTAAAACCAGTGTCTGTTTAATGTTTTGATGTCTGATGAAGGGTGTAACCCGAAAGCGCTTACTTTGTGTCTCAGGATTTTGTTTTAAGGTCTTTTGTTTTATTAAATATTTATTGATTTGCAGCAGTGTCCTGCCACTTTTGTTTTGCTTTAGTGCCAAGAAGAAAGGTCGGCCTATCTGTTACTGATAAAGAATTTGTGTCAGGGCTGCATCTCACACTAGGCAACCTAGGCAGTGTTGGCGGGGTGAGTGGTCATGTGTTGTCTGGGGTGCTCTGAAGTCTCCTATAAATAAGAAAAAATAAAACCCAACTCACCATCAGCCTTAAAATCTTGCAGGAGAAACAACATGGAACACATCAATTTCTGTCAGCACAGAGCAAGCCCCAGAAACCTGCCCTATTAGAGATTGCTAGGGATTTAACATCTGTGTAGGCAATGGATTTAAGGAGTGCAATTTCCATTACTAAAAGCATGTGGTAATGGACAGCCATGAGTATGTGCAGTAAACCAGTAATGCATGTACAGATAAAGCACAGCAGACGTATGTCTATGTTTGCAAAGTCAGAGGCATCAACTAGTTAAGTGACATTGCTCAGAGTCAAATCCTGATCTTAATTATTATCAAGCAAGTGCCTTAAATGTCTGCACCATCTCCCAGGTCGCCTTTAATTTTATTTATTTTTTGTTTTATAAATTACTGAGGATTACAGTCTGACAATGTCAGTCACAGAGTTTCGCAGTGATGTTGTTCAGTGTCAGGGGCACAACAGGTAGCATAGTTGCTTTTGGTAAAGAAGGATGTGAGCTCTTTTCATACACTAGATTGATTGATTGCTGATGCACACCATTTTTAATGTAATAAACACAATTTATTTTTCAATGGCAGAAAATTTGTATTTGTAGATGAAGCACCTCTTCATTAGTTACAATTATATTTAATGTGAAATTATTCAGATGACTTTTACTTCTGCAGAACTTAGCATATTGACTGATATTGGTGGATTATAATGACAACAGTTTGAGTGGCCTTTTATGGTTGAAATGTTCAGAAATGGGTAATTTTGTCATTATTGGTTCATATGTTTTATCCCACTGTTTATTAGAAAAAAATGATAAAAACTACAAATTTAAAACACACTCTAACAAGTGGCATTGAATTAAAGAAGGAATATAATTTAATACAATCAGGAAGGTGAATTAAAGAACACTAGCATTTATACATGGTCCAAAAAACTTTTGTATAGGGTTTGAAAACAATCCAAAGGTACACTTAATCTACCACTGGCCAAATGCATTTTCTATGAATGTGGGTTTCAATACAGTTTCATTGAAAGGAGTTTCGAGGACAGAGATGTTTACTGTTGCTCATGCTAAATCTGTTTTCATTGTTGGACTATAAAGTTTTGTTTTGCAAAGAGTTATCAGTGTTTGCGTTATAAAATTTTAAACAAAGTTTTAAATTAAATCCAAATATCTCTTATCATTGTAGAAGTAAAGAAGAAAATAGTCTGCACTCTGACAAGTTTGAACAGTGTTTATCATAACTGGGGAGAGATGACCAAGTAATGGAACATTAGAATGGCTGCAGTGGGGTCTGACTGCAGGGGCCTGGCTGCTGGCAGGGGGGGGTCCTGGATGTCGGGGGGCCCCAATCCATTACCCTTCCTAGGGTCCCGTTTGACCTTGATCCAGCTCTGATTGGTGTCATTCCATAATGGTGTACAAGGCATTCTGCTAGGAGCATGAATCTTAAGATTGTGTTTTTTGTGATTTGTAATATCTGAGTATTTTAAGGCAAACCATGAAAGTAGAACGTCTTTGGCAATGGAACTCTGAGTAATCAGTGAAAGAAAGTGCTTGACTTAATAGCAATTTTTAGTTGTGCCAAACCATTATTGGTGATTTTTATCTGTGTGAGTGACACTGGATTGTGCACCAGCTTGCTCATGAACCACAGAACCAAGGAAAGTGAGGCAGTGATACTAGCTGTTGTATTACTGTGCTTCCCACATCTTAGTTTAGTCTTCAGTTAATGAGAAATATATCATGGAGATTCCCTAGTCTTGATAGATTGAGTTGTAACAGAAAAAAAATGAACAAGCACAGGAATCTGTCTAGTTCCAACCTCACCACCATGAGCATTGAGAAAAAAAAAAAAAGGAGCAACTAGTCATCTTAAAACTTTGTTGATGAGCTCAGTCACAATAATTTCCAAAAATAATGAAATCCATGTTGTGTTCCAAAGCAACAAGCCTTTATTTGTCACAGACAAGCAATCCTCAGTAATAAAAATCAGAAATATTTTTACAATGTTAAACATATCAGCTTTTATATACTTAGAGTTAGGTGTGGAAAATATACATATTGTTTAATATTAATCCAGCCTATTAATGGCAAATAATATAAACATGGCCATAAAAGTGCATTTTAGAACAGCAAGTACCCACCCCCACACACTACTACTGATTAGATCAAACTAAATCCTAGTTAAGGAAAACACTACCTATCTATTTGCAGCCCACATGTCAAGATCAAGTATTAAGAAAAGAAAAGCATAATAGATACAAAAAAGCAATACACAGAAAAAGACTTTTAAGTAAAATCGCTTTCGGCTAACTAATGCAATAAAGCCTTCATCAGGTCTGTAACAAGAACTAAAATCAAGAAAAAAATATATAGCTATCTAACCATAAACATAATCAAACTAGATCACTATAAATATAAAAAATACATCTGTCTAATATCTAGTAAATATCCATCCATGTGTATTAGTGTCCATAAAAAAACTAAGTTATTAACAGCTCAGAAAAAGTGTCAGTGTTTTGCAAAAGAAAAAAAACTGTTATAACAGTTTTCATTTTTACAGCCCCAAAAACAAGTTCATGCAAAGAAAACTTGTAGAAAAAACACACAACAAATATAGAAAATAGTGGCTGAAGTAAACTAGCAATATGTAAAAGTGTGCAGGTATGTACATGAGTGGCTACCCATAAAGGTTTTTTAGGGAATTTTTTGAGGAATATTTTTATGTACTAAAAATATACTAAATAATAATACAAATGATGTGTAGAATGTATATATATATATATATATATATATATATATATATATATATATATATATATATATATATATATATATATATATGTTTCACCAAAAGAAATCTTCAGCTAAAACACCACTGCTTCTTCTCTCCTTAGAAAAATACTTCTTCCAGACAAATATAAAAATATACCACTTTATTTGGAGAACAAACAAGAACGATGAGTGCTTTCTGCTAAAAATAGCCTTCTTCAGATCATAACACTACAGTCATCTGAAACAGTTTAAAAACAAGTAACAGCCAATCACAGTACATCATAAAGAACTTACAGACCAATAAAAAATGATTACTACTGTCTAAAACATTCATTAATGCCTTATACTAGTATAGGTCACTCATAAATTGAAGGACCAATCACTAGAAAGGGGGAGGGATGAAACATCCAAAATATAGAAAGTAGTGTTTACAACTAGCTAAACATAAAAATGTGTATAAAAGTTATTACAACTAGCTAAACGTAAAAATGTGCTTATATGCCATGCAATCTATAAAGGTTTTTTTAGGGACTTTTTTTGAGGAATATTTTTATGTACTAAAAATATACTAAATAATAATACAAATGATGTGTAGAATGTGTATAAATATGTGTGTGTGTATATATATATATATATATATATATATATATATATATATATATATATATATATGGATTCACTAGACAATCTCGAAATACTGAAATGCTGAATTTCAGTATTTCGAGACTGAATAGTCAAAAACCCACATACCCAAAAATCCAAAACCGTGAATAGCACAATCGCGAACAATCACACACACACACACACACACACACACACACACACACACACACACACACACACAGACACACACACACACAAACCAGCACATAAGCACACACACACATACACCAACCTAGCTACACTAAAACAAACAAAACAACACACACAAATACAACATAACACACAAACACACCTACCATACCTATAAGCAGGGGTGCAAGCACCCCTGCACCTCCCATGTGGGGGGCTGCATCCCCCACAACCCCCTACTTGTATATTCTAACTCCAAGGTCACACTAAACACACAAACACAAAAAAAACACCACTACACACACTCACACATACTAAAATCTCTACCCAATACCCTTACACAAACACCACTTACCTGAAACTCCAGATAAATCCACAAACCGCACCACACATCACGAACACGACACCAAGATAGCAAATTTGACATTTCCGCATTTGACATAGTGCAGTTTCTCGTAACTGCACTTTCCTCTATTCAGTCTCGACGTACTGAAATTAGACATTTCAGTATGTCGAGATTGTCTGGTGAATCCAACTTTAACCTCAGTTCTGCTTTGATTAGATTTATTGCATCACACCATATATTTAAATGGTAAAAGTGACAGGAAAAAAAATATACACATTCTATACATCATTTGTATTATTATTTAGTATATTTTTAGTACATTAAAATATTCCCCAAAAAAATTCCCCTAAAGAACCTTTACAGATTGCATGGCAGCTTAAGTACATTTAGCACACTCTTAATAGAGCAATAGTAGTTAAGTCCTCATTTTCTGAATGCATTTAATTTCAACTGCCAGCATAATTCTTTTTTCTCCACCACACAGTTGATGGCACCTTCAAGTTCATCCATCTCCACACAGTCCAGAATGATAAATTTAAAACCAGAATGTCTTGGGTGTTCTAAAAAGTGTTTGGATAAGGCATTCCTTTGGCATTTATGTCTAATGTCAAAAAGATTACCTAAAATCCTCCTTTTCAGTTTAATCATAGTCTTACCCACATAAAATACAGGGCAATCATTCCACATGGCCCTATATACAAATTTTTCAGTATTACAGTCACCACCTGCTGAAGATTTCACCATCCTTTTAAGATAGGGGCACTCAAATGAGTTGCGCTCCAGCAAGTATTCACAGAAAGTGCAGTTATGTGGCCCACAGATTTTAGTGCTCATGTCATCCTGGTGTTCCTTATTTTTCTTTTCCACATAGCTACATATGCTTCTGCTCTTTTTATATACAAAAGTAGGGTGATCTGCTAAAACCCTTACAAGTTGCTGATTGTCAGCGAGGATGGCCCAGTTCTCCTTAATAATGGCTTTAATTGTATTGAAGTCCCAGGTGTAAGTTAGAATGCAACTGTCCTTACTTTTCTCTTCTTTTGGGTTAGGGTGTCCTTGTTTCATAAT